>NW_028157650.1:467294-662294 GCF_964263955.1 Coregonus lavaretus
ATCACTAACGCTAGCATACATCTCTAACAATAAACAAGCCAGCAAACGTAATAGTAGCTAAAAATTCCCTGAAGTAATATAAACACCATAGTTAGGCTTGAAACCCAGTCAAAAGCCACATCACTATTTAACCAAACCCCACTGGACCTCTATGGGTAAAATAAAAGTATCCAGAAAGAAAATGTAACTACCTGGCATAGTGTGGCTGTAGCTATAGTAACACCCTGGTAAACTTAGCGAGCTGGCTAAATAGCGCAGTCAACATTAGCTATGATCCAACTTTACCTGGCCTGTCATTATGGCGCTAGCCATCTAGCCAGCCATCCAGTCAACATTAGCTATGATCCAACTTTACCTGGCCTGTCATTATGGCGCTAGCCATCTAGCCAGCCAGCCAGACGATCCTATGAGTCATTTGGTTGTATCCTCATGTTCTAACAGTTCACTATCCACTGTATCCAAGTTCAAAAGACAGTTCCTCCTGATGTAGTAGACGGGAACAAGTCAGGGAGTTCTTTCCTCATGTATGTTTCAGCCTTCTTCACAGAGTCAAATGTGCGCTCACCATTCTTGGTTTCCGTCCACAAAGTCGTCGGGTAGCAGCAGGCCGTATGCCGAGCCAGCCTGCCGCAGAAGCCTCTTCAGTGGGGAGAAAGCCATCCTCCTCTTGTGTAGTATGGGAGAAAGATCCGGAAAGATCATGATTCTGGCATCTCCGTACTTGAGCTCTCCCTTTGCTCGGGCAGCAGAGAGGATTCGGACAGTGTCCTGGTACCGTAGAAATGTAATGACAAATGCCCTGGGTGCAACCTGGGCAGGCAGCCGCCTCCGTAGGCTGCGATGGACCCTCTCCATTTCCAGTGGGTGCGCGGAAGTGGGTGGATCCAGAATTTTGGGAATCCATTCCTGTAGAAAGGAGATGGCGTCTCGTCCCTCCACGGCCTCCGGGAAATCTTGAAATCTCAAATTCAAGCACTTTTGGAAATGTTCGTAAGAATCTAATTTCTCCTCGAGTTTAGAGATGGCGTCTTCCAACTCCTTGTGCTTTTGATCCACTTCCAGGCGGACGTCCAGGATGGCAGCCTGTTGGTCAGCATGGTCTTTTTGTAACTTTGTCACTCGTTCCCTTTGTGACTTTCTGGTCTTTCTGGTCCCCTGTGACAACAAGCTTGGACCCCCTTGTGGCCCCTCTAAATGCGGAGTCTGAAATAATTATCACAGAATACATTTTTGCTCTCATGTTATTTTTTCTTTTTTACATCCGTTATTAGACAGTGGCAAAGCAGAACACTAAAGCAACCAACACATTTTCTAGTGGGACTCCTTTAGGCAGAACACAACAGTATCGTACCACATGGATCTGCAAGTTTTTTTCTATTCAGAAGTTGAAAGAAATTTGGCGCGAATAATATCGTTCAAGCAAGAAGAAGGAAATAAAGAGAGGCGAGCAACATGTTGAATATGTTGTATTTGTAACATCGTTAACTATTAAATGCATTACAGAAGTGTAACGTTAGATCAGCTAAAGTTAACCTGTCCGTTTGTTACTTTCTTTGTGAATTAATGAAGGAATTGGCTTGAATCCTGGGCTATGTATTCGTTTGCATTGTTTTTGGTTTAGTTTTGTAGCTAATTCTAACAGTCAGGCATCGAAAATGTATGGCAATATGAAAAAGGCTATAATATTTGATCAAAAACGCATGTTGCTGAGTGCTTTTACTTAAACCACACTCAGTAAACGCATTGTAACGTTAAAAGGTTAGACATGAAAGCTAGCTACCTAGCGAGTCAGTTATTTTCAGTAAATGAATGAATAAGCTTGGTCCCCATTGCTTTTGCTCTATAGTTGTCACCAACACGAAGAGAAAAAAGGACCATGTTTCTTCCAAAGAAAAGACAAGGCAGAAAGTCAGACAGAGCCAGAGGGTTCAGGTGTGGAGAGAGCAAGAGAGAGCAGAGAGAGACAGCAGGAAGACCATTGGAGAGACTGAGAGTGATGTCAGCCAATCCCGGGAGGAGCCACCGTTGCAGCCAGTGATGAACATGGACCCAAGAACTCTGATGGGGGACAGAAGGAGGAGCTTCAAGGCGGCCTGGTACCACATCCACCCCTGGCTTCAATATTCAAACAAATCAGAATCTGTGTTTTGTTACGCCTGTCTCAGAGACTGGATTTGATTCAAAATGGGGTTTTAACAACTGGAAGAAGGCAACTTACAAAGACGGGAGGATTTGCAATTCATGCAAGGTCTGAGCGGCACAAACAAGCAACGATTACATGGAGAGTCTATCAGAAAGCTGTAAAAAGTAATGCAACACTGGTAAATGCCCTAAACAAGGAACACAACAAACAGGTTCAAGAAAATGGGGACTATATTAAAACAATAGTAGAAGTACTACTACTTACAGCCACACAAAACATTGCACAAAGAGGACACGATGAGTCTGCAGAGTCTGATAATAAAGGGAACTTCATGGCAATCCTAGAAACAATAGCTAAGCATGACACAACTGTGGAAAAAAGGTTGACTTCCATTCATAATGCAAAATACACAAGCAAAGGGATTCAGAATGAGGTTCTGATTTGTTTGGCAGAAATGGTTCCAACAGAGATGATAGAAGAAGTGAAAGACAGTGAGGTCTTCAGCATAATGGCAGACGGAAAACAAAAGATGTTAAAACAAAAGGATCAGATATCTCCAGTACTCAGGTACTATTTCAGTGGAGCTGTCCATGAGAGCTGTCTCCACTTTGAATCGGCTGATCTACTAGATTCAGCAGGGCTTACTGACTAAATCATACACATATTAGAAAGTCATGGTCTTGAATACAAAACCAACCTAGTAGGCCAAGCATATGACGGTGCTTCAGTTATGAGTGGCAAGCATTCAGGCATCCAGGCAACGCATTAAAGAACAAGCAAAGCCTTTTACCTCCACTGCAGTGCACACTGTCTACACTTAGTTTTAGTGGATACAGTCAAAGCTGTCCCTGAGGTAGGACAGTTCTTCTCCTTACTAGAAAGACTGAATGTCTTCACATCGGGGTCATATGTGCATCAAAAATGGCTTAGCGTACAAAGAGAGATGTACCCAGGTGCACCTAGAGAGCTTCAGAGACTAAGTGACACTCGCTGGGCATGTCGATATATGGCTCTACATACTATTATGGATAGATTGCCTGCCGTTAAGCCAGTCCTGCAAGACATAGTCCAAGAACACAACGGTGACAGATCTGTTGAGGCACGAGGTCTGCTTGCACAGATAGATTTACAATTCATTGTGTTCCTTGTTCCACTCCATAAAGTTTTTGGAGAAGCAACATTTCTATCAGAGATGCTACAGTCTTCATCACTTGACCTGTCAAAGGCTGTTGATTTAGTTGAAGCCTTAGTTCAAACTTTGAATGACTACAGGGATGAGTCATTTTCTGATGACCTATGGAATGAAGTGTTGAACACAGCTGAGCAATGTGATACTGCAATACAGCCCCCTACAAAACCACCAAAAAAGCTCTCAATTTAATGGAGACTGTGTACTCAGTACAGTAGGTCAGAGGTCAGATTCAGAAATAGATTAAAGAAAGTTGTCGTACAACCTTTTTCTACCCTGTCTTAGATCAGATGCTCAATGAGCTCAACAGACGATTCTCTAGCAAAGTCTGTGACATAATGAATGGCGTCCAAACTCTAAACCCCAAAAGTGATGCATTTCTCAAAGAGAAGTCCCTGTTTCCATTTGCTAGAATGTATGAATCAAATATTGAGGACTTGGGGCATGAACTACATCAGTTCAGAATAATTTGACAAAGGAAAATCCAGAGTGGCATGCAGAGACCCTCCAGTGTAGTAGAGATAGCATTATTCATTCAGCCTTATAAAGAAGTTTTCTTTCAGCTCTTTAAACTGTGCAAAATAGCTGTTTCAATCCCTGTTAGTACCGCTTCTTCTTTTTCTGCACTAAAGCTGGTGAAAACGTATCTTAGGTCCACAATGTCAGATGAAAGATTAAGCAATTTAGGTGTATTAAGTATTGAGTCAAGGAGGGCAAAGGCCTTGAATCCAGATGAATTTGCGGATCTTTTTGCAATAAACCACAAAAACCGTAGAATACAGTTGATGTAACTGATAGTGAATATGTAATGCAAATAACAAAATGTAAATGCAAATAATAAATAGTTGAATGATTATAAACATAGTCATTTGTCTATTAATGTCTGCAATGCAGTGAAGAAAACGACATGACAACAATAATGTGTGATGTAACTGGCCCCTCTAACAGTACAACTGGCCCCAGCCTGGCCCCTCCCACTGGGAATGTTCTAGAACCACCACTGCTGCTACGGCGACATTGGCCCAGTTATTGTTGAATAATAATGAAGCTAGGTCAATTCAATTCAAATAATATAGCTAGTAACTTCAAAATACTTACAGCTGAAATACACTGCCGTTTTCTTTGTGAACATGGTGAGATGGAGGAAGCCGCATCCACATGTAGAGTTGTGGGGGAGGGGACAAGTTTCCCAAATAGACACTGGCTTTGGATCAGGTTTAAATTCCTCCCACTAATGATCCTTGTTAGGTTTGGGGGAGGGGAAGCTGATCCTAGATCTGTATCTAGGGGAAACTTCACCCCAGCAAAGAGAGATGGGGGAAGAGGAGGAGAGAGAGCGTTGCTCTCAGGATTGACAGATCATGTACAAAATCTACCAGTAGGAAATTGGTGTCAGAATATAATATCTGACCTTTAGCAGTTCTAATGTCTTCATTTGCTCCATTTCATTAGTCTTGTTGATTGATTGCTGAAATCTAGTTTCACAGGTGAGATGGTGTTGATGAAGAGCATCCATCCGTTTTAGTACTGCATTAATAGTAATGCATTCATAGACATATAGTTGATACTGGTGGTCCTACCCATCCCCCACTTCACTCCATTAACCCTACACTTGCTGCTCACTTGGTGGTTTGTCTAAATGTATCTGACTTTAGGTCAGTTTTTAAGGTTCAGAAGGTAAAGATTGTGTTCGGCTGTGTCAGGAGCACTAGTGGTAGTGCTGCCGCTCCCAGATCACACATTGCCCTATATAAGTATATACTGTAGCAAGCTGAACCCAACACCTACCAACTACCACCTTCTGATCTCTTGGAGTAATGGATAAGGTGTTGGCTTGATAGTCGCTGGACCCGGGTTCGAGTCCCGGTTGGAGCTATCCCTTAATTCGTTACATTGGTGTCAGAAGTGGGATAGTGCCTGTGAGGCCATCAAAGAGGCGTGTACACGTGAGAGACTTGCTATAAAGAAGTGTGGGGGCATGCTCTCCCCAAGGAAGGGGGTAATGTAGCGACCTTAATCCAACACCTAGCCACAACATCGAGAGGTTCGGACCTCTTGGCGTAGCGCTTGTTGTGTTCTGACTTCTAAACATGAAATATACTTATTCATGTCACTGAGGGAGAGAGGGGAATGTATAATGTTTCCATTCTGTCAGGATATGTTATTGTTAGTCATCAGGGATCCTATTGGAGGAGAAGAGACACAGTCTGGTACAAGTCAACATGACAGCCGTGAGTTGGGGAGGAGTGAGCAATTTGGGCAGAGGTCAGGTTAGATGAAGTGAGGAAGAACATATATCACTAATCTTCTGGATAGCAACAGAGGTGTATTGGCTGTTCAGATGTGGAAGGAGGGGCTCAGCATAGGAGAAAGGGTTAAATACCAGTGCTTGTGTGAATATGTTCTTTGTCTTATGCAGCTGTATGATCCAATGGGTGAATAAACTTGGTTTGAGCTTTTCTAAACGTCCCTGAGTTTTACTAGGTTCATTTAGAACCTAACACGCTTATGGTGTTGGCTTGACAGTTGATGGACCCAGGTTCAAAACCCGTTTGGGGCTACCCCCTGAATTCACTACAATATATTTGTTTGCCTACGGGCAGGGAGACCCGGGTTTGAGACGAAAGGGGAATTACACCGTTGCTGTTTGCATAAAAACACTACATTGGTGGAAGCAGTGGAATGGTGCCTTGGGAGAGGTTTGCACATTTCATGGGCGGGATCTGTACCCAGGTGTCCCATGGGAAAAAACAGTGTCTTGACCATTAGACCAAGAGGTAATGCCTTCTTGACCTGAGGGTGACACTGATTTTGAAGTTGAAGGCAGGACTACCTCATTACCAGATCATGAGACAGACTCATGTTTTCTACACACATGGGATAGTGGAAAAGGAACTTTGCCTAGAAAGCCCATGCTAGAAGTGTTAGGAGGTGGAAGTTAGAGAATTAGTCCAGTAACTGAAAGGTCACTGGTTTGAGTCCTGAGCCAGACAACAAATGTTATTTATCAAATCTGATAGTAAGATATTGAAACCATATACAATATGCACTAGAAATGGTTGTAATGAAAACCTGAGACACTCCTATAGACCTATGGAATTATGAGGGGGGGGGGGGGGGGATTATGTATTTCTGAAAGATATCAAGTAATTTAGGATTTGAAGTCAATTCTTGCGTGGGAAACTGCAGTCTGGTTTGTTTGTCTGAGTGAACAGAGCAGTTGGGGGAGGGGAATACACATACAATGTTTCAATCTCCAACTGTCTTGTTTCACAGACTCCTGTGAGAGAGAATATAGTAGACGGTTGCTGTCAAAAAGTGATTGGTGAGTTTTCCTGTGTCCTGTGTTTATGACCTTTTAAGGACATCCTGTCCGGACGTTCTCTTCACTATTTAGGGTGTGCTTATGTAACTTGATAGTGCAGCTGTTTCTTTGAAGTAAAGCACATTGATGGGGAATATATGATCTATTATGCTGTGAGAGAAAGAGCACATATTTACCTGATTTGTTAAATATTAATAGTTAACAATGAATATGATTAACAATAGTAGAGACATTTCTTAACTACCAATGCTGTGCTTTTGGTAAGGATGGTTCCCTCTAGCTCCCTGCAGCTGGTCTGGGCGTGTAGTCAAGGACATGGGATAGAGATCAACTGGAGGAACAGGTAGACCTGGTAGCTCCCTGCAGCTGGTCTGGGCGTGTAGTCAAGGACATGGGATAGAGATCAACTGGAGGAACAGGTAGACCTGGTAGCTCCCTGCAGCTGGTCTGGGCGTGTAGTCAAGGACATGGGATAGAGATCAACTGGAGGAACAGGCAGACCTGGATTGTTTCAATTTCTCGTTGCTTCCACACAGACACAAGAAGAAACCCAGGTGGCTCCTGATCTGCCAGGGAGAGGCGTGCTTGTATGAAAAGCAGAGATTGTTTTGGACAATTTGCAGAACTTATGAAAAGCTATACAAATCCTGTTGACTCTGTATTAACTTCTGCCTGCAATTGCATAACTAAAGATATTTTACATATACTCAGAAGCCGTGTCATTTTCTAGTTTAAAGTTTAAAGTTTGTTTAAGAATAAGAGAATATCAGCACTGTGCAAAGAACCCTCTACAACATGTTTGAAATAAAACGTAATGGCCTGGTGATTGATGTGTCGTGTACTGACCTAGTTGAACTTAAAGTTTGAACTGTTTGAAAAATGTGAAACAGTTGGGAATTTTTGTAGTGAACTTATGGAGCTGCTGTGTAGTGAGCTTGTGACCCCTTGTAGAATGAAAAAGTAATTTCTGGGTAGGTCTGCCTGAGTATAAGTAAGTCTTAGCCTTGTCCTGTGAACACTACGAGTGACAAGAAACCTCAAGAGAGATCAACCACAGAAAACTCCAGAAAACACGTCTCCTAGACTAATTCTAGGTGTGTTGTGTCCTTCATGTCTGGGCCACAAGGACAAAACCGTGGCCTCGATGCCATTCTTTGTGATGCACCTGATTCTTTTAATGGTGGGATTGATATGAGTGGAGGCCAACCGGACGATTCAACAGTGAAGATTTTCACACACAGCTGTCTCAATAACCTTTTTCAGCCAAAAACCGCAGGAGTTTTTCTCCTGCGTTTCGCATGAGGTAATGTCTTAAGATAAGACTTGCTCTATGTCAGATCTAAAAGGCCCTGAATGGAACATCCCTGCCTGGGTACGCACTGGAAGAGGAAGTCTGTGGGCCAGATGATTTGAAAGTCATACGAATCTCTTCAGTAGCGTAGAGTCCAGACTCCAAAGTGTAAGTTTTAGGTTGTTCTGAATTCAATAGCGCAAATGCCACCAAATCTGTTAGTTTGTATGTATTTTTAAACGCTTGCACAGAGGTCAACTATTGTGTGCCTGTCTTTAGCTTCAAGTGGCGAGATTGGTTTAAGGTGCTTGATATGATGAAACAAGTGCAACAGTTTTTCCACCACCGTGAACATTTACGAAGATGGTCCCTTCTGTTCTCAAGACAGAACTTGGGCTTATCGGCAAGAAGGTTGATCTATCATCGAAAAGAAAACATGCAAAACCTTGAAGGCCATGGAGAGCCTGCGTGGAAGAGGCAACGTCTGAGTCCCTCACAGCTTGAAGACGGGGATTTGGAGACTGATGGGGGTGTCGGGTTACAAAAGGCCCCTGAAAAGGAGAAAAATGCTGATTATTATAATAATTATACATTTAAACATGTTTATGATCCATATAAAGGTTTAGTAGTAAACATTAGTGTCATAGTTTAATATTCAATATTGTTTAGTGAACTTTAATAACTTGTATATAAATGCTTCCATTTCTGTAGAAACATTTTAGAAGAAAATAAAAGGTTTGAAAGAAAATTGTATTTACCTTCAATGAATTACAGCTCTCTCTCTCTTTCTCCGTCCCTCCCCTATCTATCTCTCTCTCTCTCTCTCTCTCTCTCTCTCTCTCTCTCTCTCTCTCTCTCTCTCTCTCTCTCTCTTCTCCGTCCCTCCCCTATCTCTCTCTCTCTCTCTCTCTCTCTCTCTCTCTCTCTCTCTCTACACAAGAGCCACTGGTTCTTTGGGTTGTGTGAGCGTGTGTGGTGTTTCTTTAAAACAACTGTTTTGTAAACCTGTTTACCCTTTTAGAAAGAGTTCTCAGCTATCCATATTTTAATGGTCAACAGTTTGCTCATCTAGGGGGTCCCTTACACACAAGGGAACTGAATGTACACATGGGGTCCCCCAAGTGTCTTTTAAACTACTTTTTTAAAACCTGTTTAACCTTTTCAAAATAGATCTCGGGGGGGGTGAGTCCTGGAATGTCCGCGAAGCGTCCGAGGATGGAATGTCCAGTGGATGTCTCAGTCAATTAAAAACAAAAAAGGTAATTGTATTCTTTAAGATGTCCCGTTTTACTGCTGACCTAAACAGATCCATTTGACCCCATAAAAGAGCGTCCGTGGGATGTCTAAGTCAACCAAGAAAAAAGACCCAGAGGACCAGAAGGCCTGAAGACATACATTACATTTTACATTTTAGTCATTTAGCAGACGCTCTTATCCAGAGCGACTTACAGTTAGTGAGTGCATACATTATTATTATTATTATTTTATTTTTTTATACCCCCCGTGGGAAAGGAACCCACAACCCTGGCGTTGCAAACGCCATGCTCTACCAACTGAGCTACATCCCTGCCGGCCATTCCCTCCCCTACCCTGGACCAATTGTGCGCCGCCCCATGGGTCTCCCGGTCGCGGCCGGCTACAACAGAGCCTGGATTCGAACCAGGATCTCTAGTGGCACAGCTAGCACTGCGATGCAGTGCCTTAGACCACTGTGCCATACATCTTCAAGAGACTCCTTGAATCATTTATTCCTCATGGAGCATTTTGAAGGTGAGTTGAATTTTCATTATGATGAAGGCTTTTATATCTAACTATGCATATATATATATATATATATATATAATTTATGTTGTATATTATAAATGAATGTTTTTAATAATGTATTGTATAAAATGATATAGTATATAATGAATGAGATGTTGTGTTATTGATTTTTTTAAACGAGAATGGACTCTACCTACATATGTATATATCCTACTGTTTATACCAAACAAATGTCAATTTTATGTGACATGTCTCAAGGTGTCTCAGAACCCATGAAAATGCATGCCAAACCAAGTCTCTACTCAAGAGTGGACCACTGGCTCCAGCTTGTGGATGTACAGTTACATCACAGTTATAGAAAACAATTACTAGTCAAATGATTATGTGTGTGTGTGTGTGTATCTAGAATGTTAGTATAATATTATATATATATATATATATATATATATATATATATATATATATATATATATATATATATATATATATATATATCTACCTACATATGTATTTATCCTGCTGTTTTTACCAAACAAATTTCTATTTTATGTGAAGTGTCAAATCAAGAGTGGACCACTGGCTCCACCTAGTGGAGGTTCAGTTACATCACAGTTAAAGAAAAATATTACTAGTCAATTGAATGTGTGTGTCTGTGTGTGTGTGTGTCTAGAATGTCAGTATAATATTATATATATCTCTCTCTTCCTACATATGTATTTATCCTACTGTTTTTACCAAACAAATTTCAATTTTATGTGAAGTGTCTCAAAGTGTCTCGGAGCCATGAAAATGCATGCCAAACCAAGTCTCTACTCAAGAGTGGACCACTGGCTCCACCTTGTGGATGTACAGTTACATCACAGTTATAGAAAACAATTACTAGTCAAATGATTATGTGTGTGTGTGTGTGTATCTAGAATGTTAGTATAATATTATATATATATATCTACCTACATATGTATTTATCCTGCTGTTTTTACCAAACAAATTTCTATTTTATGTGAAGTGTCTAATCAAGAGTGGACCACTGGCTCAACCTAGTGGATTATCAGTTACATCACAGTTATAGAAAAATAATAACCTAGCGACTTGCTTATGTATGTGTGTGTGTGTGTGTGTGTGTGTGTGTGTGTGTGTGTGTGTGTGTGGACTGTATCTAGCACGATAGTATACTATTCTATATCACTCAATGTATAACAAGTTTTTTTTCAAATTTTTAACAGTGTTTTAATATTTGTTTTTTGAAGAATACAGCAGGTGTAGACCTTACAGTGAAATCCTGACTTACAAGCCCTTAACCAACAATGCAGCTTTAAGAAAAAAAAGTGTTAAGAAAGTATTTGTTAAAATAAACAGAAGTATAAAGTAAAAATATCTTCCATGGTTGTAAATCTTGCTTTCTGCCCCAGGCCATGTGTGTCTTAACCCAGAAGACTTTGGGGGAAATGTACCAGGAGTTCCAAGACAAGTGGTCCTCTTTCCAGGCTGCTTATGGGGTGAAAGGGAAGGTGATGTGGGAGTGGTCTAAGGCACTGCATCGCAGTGCTAGCTGTGCCACTAGAGATCCTGGTTCGAATCCAGGCTCTGTCGTAGCCGGCCGTGACCGGGAGACCCATGGGGCGGCGCACAATTGGCCCAGCGTCGTCCAGGGTAGGGGAGGGAATTGATAAAAGCAGCTGTTTACCCTCCCCTGGGGCTTGTTTTTGTCAAAATTCCCTGCGTGTAAACTTGGAATCAATCACACGCTTAGTTGAGGGTTTTATAAACGACCGAAATAGTGTTTTAGAAATGTTGAAACTCCTACAAAATGATTGTTAGTGATTAAAAGGGGTTCCATCTACGTAATGCCCCACTTACTAAAAGATTCCGGGTCGTCTGTGACAAGAGATGACTTTTACCTGACGGGACCACCTTACCCTTTGGTTACTGACTTTATGTTCCAATCCTTTTACCTGACGGGACCACCTTACCCTTTGGTTACTGACTTTATGTTACAATCCTTTTACCTGACGGGACCACCTTACCCTTTGGTTACTGACTTTATGTTACAATCCTTGTGTGTCTTAACCCTGAAGATACAATGGATGCTGTAGAAGGTTTTCATCCTAGGTTGCAACTACCATTTTCAGCCTTAATCGCAGGACCATCCAATAGCGGCAAAACTTGTTTTGTAAAAAGGATTTTAGAGAATTCTGAACATGTATTATCTCAGAAACCTGACAATATTGTGTGGTGTTATTCATGTTATCAACTTTTGTATGATGAGTTGTTGAAGAAAATAAAAATCTAATTTGTTGAAGGAATACCAGCAATCCTGTCTGATGATGAATTCTTACCTCCTGCTGTTTTTGGATGATATGGTTTTTGCCGGTAGTGAACATCCTGAAATAGCTCAAGCTTTTACTCAATATACTCATCATCAAAACTTGTCAGTGTGATACTTCGTACAAAATGTGTTTCACCAAGGTAAAAATAGCCGTACCATTAGTTTGAACGCCAATTACTTGGTTTTGTTCAGAAACCCTAGAGACAAACTACAAATAAACATTCTAGCCGTAAATCCTACTTTATGGAAATCAATGAGGACGCCACCAAAGCTCTGTTTTCTTATTTAATCGTGGATTTAAAATCGGTTGGACACAGAGTGTGATGGCCAATAAAATGTACTTAGTACCTAAACAAGATTTGGATAGACGTTGTTATGGAAACAGGTATCCTGTATGTGTGTTTGTTTTCCCTCTCCTTCAGCCCTAATCACAGGTGTCCCTTGTTTTCCTGATTGGTGGTCGTTGGGGTGTCCCACCTGTCTGACATCCGTTCGTCTGCTGATTGCTGAGGTGGACCAATCAGTGGACGTTCCTCAGTATTGCCCCGCCTGTTTCTGGTTTTGCATTACCATATCGAATCCCCTGGTTTTAAAAGCCAGTCAGTTGTGTTTTCTGACAGAGACTCTCTTTCTCTGTGAGTGTGGCAACTGTGGTGTCTTGTTTTTTGTATACTCACTCGTTTGCTGTCTAGTCCATATTGGACCTATGTTGTTTGCTGTCTAGTCCATATTGGACCTATGTTGTTTGCTCTCTAGTCCATATTGGACCTATGTTGTTTGCTGTCTAGTCCATATTGGACCTATGTTGTTTGCTGTCTAGTCCATATTGGACCTATGTTGTTTGCTGTCTAGTCCATATTGGACCTATGTTGTTTGCTGTCTAGTCCATATTGGACCTATGTTGTTTGCTGTCTAGTCCATATTGGACCTATGTTGTTTGCTGTCTAGTCCATATTGGACCTATGTTGTTTGCTGTCTAGTCCATATTGGACCTATGTTGTTTGCTGTCTAGTCCATATTGGACCTATGTTGTTTGCTGTCTAGTCCATATTGGACCTATGTTGTTTGCTGTCTAGTCCATATTGGACCTATGTTGTTTGCTGTCTAGTCCATATTGGACCGATGTTGTTTGCTGTCTAGTCCATATTGGACCTATGTTGTTTGCTGTCTAGTCCATATTGAACCTATGTTGTTTGCTGTCTAGTCCATATTGGACCTATGTTGTTTGTTCCTGGGGAAAGGTGGGTTTAACAGGTGGCCCTTGGGCCTACACTACCCGTAGGACAACCTTGTCTAAACACACTAGTTAGACCTGAGGGGACCACCCACTGTATTTTAATATGGTTAACAGTAAGCTTAGCGGTTCTTGAGGCAGGCAAGATCAGTTTAGGATTTGTTGACTTTATTGTTTCATTCCTTGGGTCCAGCTCAGGTCCTTTTTCCCCAAACCGTTTACCGTGTGTTTTATAATAAACATTGTGTTTGACCGTAACAGTTTGTTTTGTCTGTGTATTTTGTTCTCACTGTCCCTTGTCAATATTCTAATTCGCATGTTATGTTATGGGACTCTGTTCCATCCACCCTAGACTTTTAAAGCCACGGGGTTCGTAACACTCAGGCAGAAACCGGAATGTTCTATTCTGGCCAGGCCCATCTTTGCAAAGAAAACACCATTTAATTCTATCTCTATTTGAACTAATTAGGTAGTTTTGTTGTGATCAACCAGGAAATCCTAACAATTCAGGTAAATAACGCCACAGTCAGGCAGAAAAGTCTGAATGTTCTATCATAAAGTGAGTACAATTAGTTTCCCTGGCTGATATTGCTTCTACATAGAAATACTATGAGAGTTAATGAATAGATGCCATTCACTGCTATAAACCTGTCTCCAATATAATCAGCTAGTTTCCACAGACCCACCGCGGACCTTCGCGTGTAAAGGCCTTTTATGGTCTGTTTTGGCAACGAGCCCAGATGATCCCAATAATGTAGGTTGCCTATTAACCGATGCCCTCCTCTGGTGTGTTCTATTGTGAACTGTCTGGGACTCCTTGTTGTTTCTCTGTTTACTACTCAAACATATTTCACTGATTAAGTCTATGACAAAATTAACTGCAAATATATTAGCGTAACTAGACTACACAGAACATGGCGGACCCACTGTAAAATGAGAGGCTTTTTATGGTATTAAAACGTGTCCCAGTCCAACATGCCTAGCTCTGCCCACTGGGGCCTGGTTGACGGAGCGCTCTCTGAAAGAAGTCCTCGTATCGTCGTATTCCACCGGATAGAGTTGTCTCATCACACCGGCAGTAGCAGTTCTGTCTCCTCATATTTATCCGTCATCAAGTAGCGTGTCCCCTTCACTGGATTAGGACGCGCTGTTTGAGAGCGTTGCTCTGAAAGTGCTGCTGCTGCTGTCGGTGCTCTCCCCCGACATGCCCGCTCCAAATAGGCCATTTATCTTTTAATGCAGTCATCTCGCTTTTCATTTCAAGCGTCTTTTTTATGCTTCGCTTGTTTGTAACAATTGCAAAGACATTCGCAACGTTGTATTTGTAGTCCAACTTCATTGTGAAGTTATCGGCGGTCACAGAGAGACAGATAAAACAAGTTGATTTTATGTTTAGTGGAGGTCTTCTGTGCATGAAGAGACGCAGTAGTGAAACAACGCATCTAACGACGCAATTGGCTGTTCTACGAGTGGTCTGAGGCAGTCGGTAAATAATGAGCATTTTCAAGTGCACTTGAACTTTAGTAACGATGGTTTTTGGGGAAACAGCTCGGAGATTTAACAATGCTCCTACAAAGGTTCTACTGATAAACTTAGCCTTAAGATGCTTTTTGGGAAACCGGGCCCAGATGGTCTCCGTAGGAAATGTTGTGAAAATATTGGGCTTAGGCTACATTCCCTGTTATTTAGACTCAACACCGATTTGTAGGTGATCAGTCCTGCTACTGATAGCCAATGGGAACTGATCTGAACAGGTTTAGGCTGGTCATCTAGGATATGTAGGCCATATCTGAAGTACAGTACCAGTCAAAAGTTTGGACACACCTACTCATTCCAGGGTTTTTCTTTCTTTCTTTTTTTACATTACATTTTTACATAGGGTCCAGAGTTTTACTGGTTAGGTTAAGAGATAAGGATAAACTCTGGGCCCCAGGAGGTAAAATTGCCCCCCTACTCTGGGACCTATGGTGCCACCAGTCTGGTACTCTGGGCCCCAGGAGGTAAATGGCCCCCCTACTCTGGGACCTATGGTGCCACCAGTCTGGTACTCTGGGCCCCAGGAGGTAAATGGCCCCCCTACTCTGGGACCTATGGTGCCACCAGTCTGGTACTCTGGGCCCCAGGAGGTAAATGGCCCCCCTACTCTGGGACCTATGGTGCCACCAGTCTGGTACTCTGGGCCCCAGGAGGTAAATGGCCCCCCTACTCTGGGACCTATGGTGCCACCAGTCTGGTACTCTGGGCCCCAGGAGGTAAATGGCCCCCCTACTCTGGGACCTATGGTGCCACCAGTCTGGTACTCTGGGCCCCAGGAGGTAAATGGCCCCCCTACTCTGGGACCTATGGTGCCACCAGTCTGGTACTCTGGGCCCCAGGAGGTAAATGGCCCCCCTACTCTGGGACCTATGGTGCCACCAGTCTGGTACTCTGGGCCCCAGGAGGTATAATGGCCCCCCTACTCTGGGACCTATGGTGCCACCAGTCTGGTACTCTGGGCCCCAGGAGGTAAATGGCCTCCCTACTCTGGGACCTATGGTGCCACCAGTCTGGTACTCTGGGCCCCAGGAGGTAAATGGCCCCTCTACTCTGGGACCTATGGTGCCACCAGTCTGCTTCCAGTTGTCAGTTATCATCAGGTATGTGGATGATCAGGGCGTTATTCAGGAATGTTTTTTGGGCTACTTTGATGTGTCAAGTGGGCGAGATGCGAACTCTGTGTTTAACTTCATGGAGAAACTTGTTGTTCAAACCTATGAGTGCGCAGCTGTAATGGAATGTATCTGCTATGTGTATTTCCAGCTAAGTCCCCTCCTGTTCCCTGATTTAAGAGGTGATGACCACTCCACTCTACTACCATTGTCAACTCTGTCCTGACATGAACTGAAGCCACGTCTCATGTGTCCGCTCATCCACTGGCACATTGAAATGTTTCCTCTCCAAGCACTGTGAGTACCCCTATCAATTTTCTCTCGTTACTGTATGTAGAGTCAATCACATACAGAAACACAATGACATTATTACACATCAATGATTTTACTCCTTGCTTGGACTATCTCCTTCTCAGCTCTTTGGTCTCTAACTGTGTAGTGTGTTGTGTTGTTGTTTATTGTCTTCCCAGTCAAATCCTGTCCTGCACTGAAGTCAAGCCTCTGAACATCTCAACACATGCCTCGTACCCTCATTCAACCACTGCTGTGATCCCTTCCCAACACTGTGGAAGTAGCCCCCTCATCCAATCACTGCTGTGATCCCTTCCCAGCACTGTGGAAGCAGCCCTCTCATCCAATCACTGCTGTGATCCCTTCCCAACACTGTGGAAGTAGCCCCCTCATCCAATCACTGCTGTGATCCCTTCCCAACACTGTGGAAGTATCCCTCTCATTCCCATTCCCCATAATATTGTACTATAAATGTCTTTATTAAATGCTTTAGGTTAAAATAATTATTCTTTGACGATTTTTGAAACACACTTTGACATCTCCGTGCGTTCCGCGCCTATACCGTTGGTCTCCCATCCTCCTTGATTTATCAAGTCACCAGCCTCCGCTGCTTTGTTACCAGTACAGTAGAGGAAAGACCCTTCTTCTTGGATAGACAGTAGTATGAATACCTGTGTTACCAGTACAGTAGAGGAAAGACTCTTCTTCTTGGATAGACAGTAGTATGAATACCTGTGTTACCAGTACAGTAGAGGAAAGACTCTTCTTCTTGGATAGACAGTAGTATGAATACCTGTGTTACCAGTACAGTAGAGGAAAGACCCTTCTTCTTGGATAGACAGTAGTATGAATACCTGTGTTACCAGTACAGTAGAGGAAAGACCCTTCTTCCTTGACACGCCCCAGCAGCAGTAGATGCAGCAAGGTTGATCTGCTCCTGTTTGGGAGACATCCAACAGAAACCAACCACCTCACACTCCAGCCACTCCAGGTGGTCTTGATGCATTGTGGGAGGTCAGCAGGTACTTGGTCCACCTTCTAAGTTCCACTGATTTTGGTGGCCAGAAGGGTGACATAAGCACCTGCTGCCAACTATATGAAGCAGAAACAATAAACAATCAATGATCACATATCTCCAAGTAGTGTTTTCCATATCTTGGATGTGTAACTACAGGATGTGTAACTACAGGATGTGTAACTACAGGATGTGTAACTACAGGATGCGTAACTACAGGATGTGTAACTACAGGATGTGTAGCTACAGGATGTGTAACAACAGGATGTGTAGCTACAGGATGTGTAACTACAGGATGTGTAACTACAGGATGTGTAACTACAGGATGTGTAACTATAGGATGTGTAACTACAGGATGTGTAACAACAGGATGTGTAGCTACAGGATGTGTATCTACAGGATGTGTAACTACAGGATGTGTAACTACAGGATGTGTAACTACAGGATGTGTAACAACAGGATGTGTAACTACAGGATGTGTAACTACAGGATGTGTAGCTACAGGATGTGTAACTACAGGATGTGTAACAACAGGATGTGTAACTACAGGATATGTAGCTACAGGATGTGTAACTACAGGATGTGTAACTACAGGATGTGTAACTACAGGATGTGTAACTACAGGATGTGTAGCTACAGGATGTGTAACTACAGGATGTGTAACTACAGGATGTGTAACTACTGGATGTGTAACTACAGGATGTGTAACAACAGGATGTGTAACTACAGGATGTGTAACAACAGGATGTGTAGCTACAGGATGTGTAACTACAGGATGTGTAACTAAAGGATGTGTAACTACAGGATGTGTAACTATAGGATGTGTAACTACTGGATGTGTAACTACAGGATGTGTAACAACAGGATGTGTAGCTACAGGATGTGTAACAACAGGATGTGTAACTACAGGATGTGTAACTACAGGATGTGTAACAACAGGATGTGTAACTATAGGATGTGTAGCTACAGGATGTGTAACAACAGGATGTGTAACTACAGGATGTGTAACTACAGGATGTGTAACAACAGGATGTGTAACTACAATGATGTGTAGCTACAGGATGTGTAACTACAGGATGTGTAACAACAGGATGTGTAACTACAGGATATGTAGCTACAGGATGTGTAACTACAGGATGTGTAACTACAGGATGTGTAACTACAGGATGTGTAACTACAGGATGTAACTACAGGATGTGTAACTACAGGATGTGTAACTACAGGATGTGTAGCAACAGGATGTGTAACTACAGGATGTGTAACTACAGGATGTGTAACTACAGGATGTGTAAATCCAGTATTTAAAATGAAGTAATGTGTCAAATGGATGAATCTCCACGCCTGCACCATGTCTCACACATGCTGGACATTGTCCTGGACTCATTCCTTCACTGCTTTGTGGGAGAAGGCTGCCTTCAGCTGAGTCAGTGTCCTTCTTGAGGCTTCACCGTGGTCTGAAAAGAGACAATCCATTATGTCCTTAAGGATGTCTGTTAATTATACATTTGAGGTTTCACACAGAACAATGTCAATTTGGATGGATTATTTAGATTCAAGGCTCCAATTGTCGTTTATTCTGCACAGATTGGCAGAGTCAATATCATTTCCTTATATTCATAGTTTCCTACGTCATAACGTATGAGTGGGTGTGAATACTTGTTTCAATACCTTTTGGTTATTAACAAATGTACATTGTTGTATTTCTATGTAATCACCTGGAGGAGTAGATTCTCTTTGTGGAATTCCTGTGGTGCCTCAATAAGACCTTCCAGTCTTGCAGTGGCTGTTGCTCCAGTGTTGTGTGATCTTTTACAGTGGATCATCCGCTCAACACTGAGGCCATCTCCACAGGACAGGTACCAAGGCCCCTATCCACAACCAGAACATACAGGTGGAGAGGCTCCATTATCTTCTCTGCAGATCCTCTCAAGCTCTGTCAGGTTGGATGGGGAGCGTCGCTGCACAGCTATTTTCAGGTCTCTCCAGAGTTGTTCCATCGGGTTCAAGTCCGGTCTCTGGCTGGGCCATTCAAGGACATTCAGAGACTTGTCCTGAAGACACTCCTGTGTTGTCCTGGCTGTGTGCTTAGGGTCGTTGTCCTGTTGGAAGGTGAACCTTCACCCCAGTCTGAGGTCCTGAGCACTCTGGAGCAGTTTTTCATCATGGATCTCTCTGTACTTTGCTCCGTTTATCGTTCCCTTGATCCTGACTAGACTCCCAGTCCCTGCCGCTGAAAAACATCCCCACAGCATGATGCTACCACCACCATGCTTCACCGTAGGGATGGTGCCAGGTTTCCTCCAGACCTGACGCATGGCTTTCAGGCCAAATAGTTCAATCTTGGTTTCATCAGAGCAGAGAATCTTGTTTCTTATGGTCTGAGAGTCCTTTAGGTGCCTTTTGGCAAACTCCAAGCAGGTGTCATGTGCCTTTTACTGAGGAGTGGCTTCCGTCTGGCCATTCTACCATAAAGGCCTGATTGGTGGAGTGCTGCAGAGATGGTTGTCCTTCTGGAAGGTTCTTCCATCTCCACAGAGGAACTCTGGAGCTCTATCAGAGTGACAATCAGGTTTTTGGTCAACTCCCTGACCAAGGCCCTTCTCCCCTGATTGCTCAGTTTGGCTGGGTGGCCAGCTCTAGGAAGAGTCTTGGTGCATCCACTTGGTGCAACTTCTTCCATTTAAGAATGATGAAGGCCACTGTGTTCTTGGGGAACTTCAGTGCTGCAGAAATGTTTTGGTACCCTTCCCCAGATCTGTGCCTCGACACAATCCTGTCTCGGAGCTCAACAGACAATTCCTTCGACCTCATGGCTTGGTTTTTGCTCTGACATGCACTGTCAACTGTGGGACCTTATATAGACAGGTGTGTGTGTGCCTTTCCAAATCATGTCCAATCAATTGAATTTACGACAGGTGGACTCCAATCAAGTTGTAAAGACATCTCAAGGATGATCAATGGAAACAGGATGCACCTGAGCTCAATTCCGAGTCTCATAGCAAAGGGTCTGAATACTTATGTAAATAAGGCATTTCCGTTTTTTTTTTTTTTTTATACATTTGCAAACATTTCTAAACCTGTTTTTTCGCTTCATGATTATGGGGTATTGTGTGTGTATATTGAGTTTTTTTTTATTTAATTCATTTTAGAATAAGGCTGTAACTTAACTATGTGGAAAAAGGAGTCTGAATACTTTCCGACTGCACTTATTTTGGGAAATGCCATTTGGAAGATATATTGTTGTTTTTACTGAACTATCCCAATCATAAATAGAATGTTACTGTCACGGATCCCCCTGGTACTGCTGCTCATTCCGTTCACCAGCTCCGGAGGTCTACGTCACCGGCTTTCTAGACGCCACTGATATGGATCATTACCACCAACCCCGGACTGTCTTGTCTCATTACCACACCTGGTTCCCATTCCCCCTGATTAGTATGTGTATATATGGGCCCTCTGTTCCCCATTCCCCCTGATTAGTATGTGTATATATGGGCCCTCTGTTCCCCATTCCCCCTGATTAGTATGTGTATATATGGGCCCTCTGTTCCCCATTCCCCCTGATTAGTATGTGTATATATGGGCCCTCTGTTCCCCATTCCCCCTGATTAGTATGTGTATATATGGGCCCTCTGTTCCCCATTCCCCCTGATTAGTATGTGTATACATGGGCCCTCTGTTCCCCATTCCCCCTGATTAGTATGTGTATATATGGGCCCTCTGTTTCCCATTCCCCCTGATTAGTATGTGTATATATGGGCCCTCTGTTCCACATTCCCCCTGATTAGTATGTGTATATATGGGCCCTCTGTTCCACATTCCCCCTGATTAGTATGTGTATATATGGGCCCTCTGTTCCCCATTCCCCCTGATTAGTATGTGTATATATGGGCCCTCTGTTCCACATTCCCCCTGATTAGTATGTGTATATATGGGCCCTCTGTTCCCCATTCCCCCTGATTAGTATGTGTATATATGGGCCCTCTGTTCCCCATTCCCCCTGATTAGTATGTGTATATATGGGCCCTCTGTTCCCCATTCCCCCTGATTAGTATGTGTATATATGTCCCCTCTGTTCCCCATTACCCCTGGTTAGTATGTGTATATATGGGCCCTCTGTTCCCCATTCCCCCTGATTAGTATGTGTATATATGTCCCCTCTGTTCCCCATCCCCACTGATTAGTATGTGTATATATCTACCCTCTGTTCCCCATTCCCCCTGATTAGTATGTGTATATATGGGCCCTCTGTTCCCCATTCCCCCTGATTAGTATGTGTATATATGGGCCCTCTGTTCCCCATCCCCCCTGATTAGTATGTGTATATATGGGCCCTCTGTTCCCCATTCCCCCTGGTTAGTATGTGTATACAGTGGGGAAAAAAAGTATTTAGTCAGCCACCAATTGTGCAAGTTCTCCCACTTAAAAAGATGAGAGAGGCCTGTAATTTTCATCATACGTACACGTCAACTATGACAGACAAATTGAGAGAAAAAAATCCAGAAAATCACATTGTAGGATTTTTTATGAATTTATTTGCAATTTATGGTGGAAAATAAGTATTTGGTCACCTACAAACAAGCAAGATTTCAGGCTCTCACAGACCTGAAACTTCTTCTTTAAGAGGCTCCTCTGTCCTCCACTCGTTACCTGTATTAATGGCACCTGTTTGAACTTGTTATCAGTATAAAAGACACCTGTCCACAACCTCAAACAGTCACACTCCAAACTCCACTATGGCCAAGACCAAAGAGCTGTCAAAGGACACCAGAAACAAAATTGTAGACCTGCACCAGGCTGGGAAGACTGAATCTGCAATAGGTAAGCAGCTTGGTTTGAAGAAATCAACTGTGGGAGCAATTATTAGGAAATGGAAGACATACAAGACCACTGATAATCTCCCTCGATCTGGGGCTCCACGCAAGATCTCACCCCATGGGGTCAAAATGATCACAAGAACGGTGAGCAAAAATCCCAGAACCACACGGGGGGACCTAGTGAATGACCTGCAGAGAGCTGGGACCAAAGTAACAAAGCCTACCATCAGTAACACACTATGCCGCCAGGGGCTCAAATCCTGCAGTGCCAGACGTGTCCCCCTGCTTAAGCCAGTACATGTCCAGGCCCGTCTGAAGTTTGCTAGAGTGCATTTGGATAATCCAGAAGAGGATTGGGAGAATGTCATATGGTCAGATGAAACCAAAATATAACTTTTTGGTAAAAACTCAACTTGTCGTGTTTGGAGGACAAAGAATGCTGAGTTGCATCCAAAGAACACCATACCTACTGTGAAGCATGGGGGTGGAAACATCATGCTTTGGGGCTGTTTTTCTGCAAAGGGACCAGGACGACTGATCCATGTAAAGGAAAGATGAATGAGGCCATGTAACGTGAGATTTTGAGTGAAAACCTCCTTCCATCAGCAAGGGCATTGAAGATGAAACGTGGCTGGGTCTTTCAGCATGACAATGGTCCCAAACACACCGCCTGGGCAACGAAGGAGTGGCTTCGTAAGAAGCATTTCAAGGTCCTGGAGTGGCCTAGCCAGTCTCCAGATCTCAACCCCATAGAAAATATTTGGAGGGAGTTGAAAGTCTGTGATGCCCAGCAAATAAATTCATAAAAAATCCTACAATGTGATTTTCTGGATTTTTTTTCCTCATTTTGTCTGTCATAGTTGACGTTTACCTATGATGAAAATTACAGGCCTCTCTCATCTTTTTAAGTGGGAGAACTTGCACATTTGGTGGCTGACTAAATACTTTTTTTCCCCACTGTATATGGGCCCTCTGTTCCCCATTCCCCCTGATTAGTATGTGTATATATGGGCCCTCTTTTCCCCATTGTCCTTGTCCATTATTGTCCCATGTCCGTTGGTCTCCTGAGTATCGTGTATTACAGTTTACATACCGAGTATTGTGCATTCTCGTCCTGTGTAGAGGTTACACCTCGCTCTTTGTTTGGGTTACATCCCTTTTGTATATATATAAATGTGTTTGTGTTGGGTGGAGTAAATAAAGCCCCTAATACCCACAAAGCACCAGTCTAAACATCAACAGTGAAGAGGCGACTCCGGGATGCTGACCAAGGCAGAGTTACAAAGAAAAAAGTCCAGTGTCTTTGTTCTTTTGCCCATCTTAATCTTTTCTTTTTATTGGCCAGTCTGAGATATGGCTTTTTCTTTGCAACTCTGCGTAGAAGGTCAGCATCCCGGAGTCGCCTCTTCACTGTTGACGTTGAGACTAGTGTTTTGCGGGTACTATTTAATGAAGCTGCCAGTTGAGGACCTGTGAGGCGTCTGTTTTTCAAACTAGACACTCTAATGTATTTTGTCCTCTTGCTCAGTTGTGCACCGGGGCGTCCCACTCCTCTTTCTATTCTGGTTAGAGCCAGTTTGCGCTGTTCTGTGAAGGGAGTAGTACACAGCGTTGTACGAGATCTTCAGTTTCTTGGCAATTTCTCGCATGGAATAGCCTTCATTTCTCAGAACAAGAATAGACTGATGAGTTTCAGAAGAAAGTTATTTGTTTCTGGCCATTTTGAGCCTGTAATCGAACCCAGAATTGCTGATGCTCCAGACACTCAACTAGTGTCAAGAAGGCCAGTTTTATTGCTTCTTTAATCAGCACAACAGTTTTCAGCTGTGCTAACATAATTGCAAAATGGTTTTCTAATGATCAATTATCCTTTTAAAATGATAAACTTGGATTAGCAAACACAACGTGCCATTAGAACACAGGATTGATGGTTGCTGATAATGGGCCTCTGTACGCCTATGTAGATATTCCATTAGAAATAAGCCATTTCCAGCTACAATAGCCATTTACAACATGAACAATGTCTACACTGTATTTCTGATCAATTTGATGTCATTTTAATGGACAGAAAAAATGCTTTTCTTTCTTTCGAAAACAAGGACATTTCTAAGTGAGCCCAAACTTTTGAACGTTAGTGTATATATAATGTGTAAAACTAGCAGTGTAAATGTTAAAACAATAAAGGTTATAGAATAAGAGTTTACTGAAAATAATAAGTAATTAAGTTAATAATGGAACAAATGTAGTGAATGTGTCTGTTTGTAAATTAAATCTAGGCTATACAATTATTGTAATATGTAAAATAAACATATTGTCACGTTCGTTGAAGGACAGGCGCAGACATGTTTATTATAACGAATAAACAACAAACGAAACGAAACGTGAAGTCCAAGGTAGACACAAACAACATACCTCATACAGAACAAGATCCAACAACCCACTAGTGCCAATAGGCTGCCTAAGTATGGTTCCCAATCAGAGACAACGAACGACAGCTGCCTCTGATTGGGAACCACACCGACCAACATAGAACCATACATACTAGATCGTACAACATAGAACATACACAACAAGGAATATACACACCCTGACTCAACATATAAGCGTCCCCTGAGTCAGGGCGTGACACATATATTTCTATGATTTATCTTTCCTGGTTGTTATTTCTCAAAATCTCTGTCAATAAAGTTATGCACCAAATTTTGAGTTGTGAAATGTGTAAGGTTAAGCTGATATACAGGTCGGGTTCTGAATTGTGAAAAGGAAGCCACATCCCTACGTATAACAGTCTGTATAGTTTCTGACACTGACTCCAACTGAGGTTCCCAATGTGAGGGGTTTGGAAATAGTATATGAGGAAAATCTGTTTCATAATCAAAATGATCTAATAACTTCAATCTTCTATGATGGAAGTGTAGATTCCTCCGGAGCTCCCTGCAGTCCACCTGTTTAGGAGTTGGTATGAAAGTCAGTCCTCTTTCTAGAACCTCACTCTCGGCTTGGTTGAGCCCAATGGGACATTGCAGGTCAAGACCTCAAATCGGTTGTGAAGTAGCATGGACATATTGATGGAACAAGGTCACTAAACTGGTGGTTAGACAGGGTAGATCCAAGAGCAGGCCTCTGCTGTCATCTAGAGGGCGTTTCTCTGTACTGCTTGACACGTGGAGACTCAATGGAGGCACAGTGCAAAGTGCTCAAAGTAAGGCCCAAACAATTGTTTGTCAGGCTGGGATCTATAAAGCAGTATGTTCTTCAATTAGATGCCAACTAATATTCATAAAGGGACAATAGGTGGGGCAGGAGGAAGAAATGCATTTTTTAAAGCTTCAGATTGAGATTGTTGTTATTCTCCAATATGTTTTTCTTCAGTGAGCCACTCTGGATTCTCCAAGGGGAAAACTCCCTCTATTCTCCACTAGAGAGTTGTAGCTCCATGCTTTTGCTGGGAATTGTCCACTGTTGGTATACATTTATTTGGTCCCCAAAATACCAAAATAAAAAGGTGTATTTGTCTAGTTTTACCTGAGTACCCAGTTAGCATCCATGTGGCTCATTTAAAAGTTTCAACTAAAAAAAACGTACTCCTGACGTTTCACCACAATAGGCTTCTTCAGACAATGGTACAAAAAGTAGCCAAACAAAGCCAAAGGAGAGTGATGAGCAGCAGCAGCATCATCAAACCAGCGAGGCCGCCGGCAAGCCCAACAGTGATGATGCTGCCGAGCTCCAGTTAGCTCCGTGTGCAGAGCCTACCCACCCTTCCACAAGCACCGCCAGTAATCACTTTATTATCAGGGTGAGGAGACGGCTGAGCTGAAACTGAAAGTACAGCATCCATTTGGAGATGACAGAGCAGAAAACCCTATATGGAGAGAACTGAAAAATAAAGTAAGTATTTCTGAACAATAATCTGAACAATAATCTATTCTAAAGGACAGAGTAAGAGAATGAATACCTGGAATGAGATATTACTAGTTAGTAGAACTGCTACTTGTGCTTAGTTGCTGGCAGACAGCAGTTTTCAAAGTGGAAACTAATCAGTAGGTCTATGTGTTATCAGGTAGGCTATTATCATTGTCATTATGGAGACACCTATTTTACAACCCTTATTCCATAAAACATATTAACGCTGTAGAACTGATGCACATCAAGAAATAAGGTGACAAATCACAGGAAAACTACTTTAGGCGCTCTAGAGCACGTTACATACATTCTGTCGGAGGTGGTTTAAACTGCATTCTAATGTCGACTTTGCTTATGGAAAACCATATCATGCAAAGGTTTTTACTCATGCTCAGGTCTTAGGTTTTGTTCTTGGGTTTTGTTATCAGTGAAACGTCTGGTAAAGATGGTGGAGGAGCTTTTAAATGATATGGTTTGATGTTTATCTCAGGGTTTCTAAATCCTTTTGTTCTTGCACAGGACCTACACACCTGATTCAACTAATCATCAGATATGTTATGACAGTTTATTTGAGGACTGTTAACAATTATTATAGGCCTACAGTAAATCGTTTTTTGGAGAGAAAAAAACAGCTAAATCTGTAAATTATAAGTTTAGCTAAAATAATGTAAGAGATGTCTTGAAGAAGCACTATAAAAAAATTGAATCAAGATTTAGCACAATGTCAGGAGTTACTGCAATCACATGCAACTGACTGTTAGCGCCACCCTCTGGTTACTATTGGTATAATATGGGGTGAGGCCATGACTGCAGTTGAAACTGAAAATAACAAAGATTCTGTACAGGGGCCATTTTGAGATGACAGAGCAGCTCATAGTTTAATCTCTAAACTGCAACGCAGTTTCAAAGTAAAGTGAGTATTTCAGGTTAATAATCTAGAATGAAGGGAACATTTGGAATTCACCAAACTAGTGTTGGAGTGCTGCTGGGCCATTCCTACCATGCAGAGCCTTTTCTGACCCTAGGAAATATCACTTATTATTTAGTGTAAAATGTGGATTCCAAAAGGCTTTAAATATAAAGTCAGGTGTCCTTTACCTTAAACTGGAGGCGAAAGAAACGCACACCTGTTTAGGAGAGGTGCTGGGTAGCAGAGTAGAAACCTGTTTAGGAGAGGTGCTGGCTAACAGAGTAGAACACCTGTTTAGGAGAGGTGCTGGGTAGCAGAGTAGAACACCTGTTTAGGAGAGGTACTGGCTAACAGAGTAGAACACCTGTTTAGGAGAGGTGCTGGGTATCAGAGTAGAACACCTGTTTAGGAGAGGTGCTGGCTAACAGAGGAGAACACCTGTTTAGGAGAGGTGCTGGCTAGCAGAGTAGAACACCTGTTTAGGAGAGGTGCTGGGTAACAGAGGAGAACACCTGTTTAGGAGAGGTGCTGGCTAGCAGAGTAGAACACCTGTTTAGGAGAGGTGCTGGCTAACAGAGTAGAACACCTGTTTAGGAGAGGTGCTGGCTAACAGAGTAGAACACCTGTTTAGGAGAGGTGCTGGGAAGCAGAGTAGAACACCTGTTTAGGAGAGGTGCTGGCTAACAGAGTAGAACACCTGTTTAGGAGAGGTGCTGGGTAGCAGAGGAGAACACCTGTTTAGGAGAGGTGCTGGCTAACAGAGTAGAACACCTGTTTACGAGAGGTGCTGGCTAACAGAGTAGAACACCTGTTTAGGAGAGGTGCTGGGTAGCAGAGGAAAACACCTGTTTATGAGAGGTGCTGGCTAACAGAGTAGAACACCTGTTTAGGAGAGGTGCTGGCTAACAGAGTAGAACACCTGTTTAGGAGAGGTGCTGGGTAGCAGAGTAGAACACCTGTTTAGGAGAGGTGCTGGGTAGCAGAGGAGAACACCTGTTTAGGAGAGGTGCTGGGTAGCAGAGTAGAACACCTGTTTAGGAGAGGTGCTGGCTAACAGAGTAGAACACCTGTTTAGGAGAGGTGCTGGGTAACAGAGTAGAACACCTGTTTAGGAGAGGTGCTGGGTAACAGAGGAGAACACCTGTTTAGGAGAGGTGCTGGCTAACAGAGGAGAACACCTGTTTAGGAGAGGTGCTGGCTAACAGAGTAGAACACCTGTTTAGGAGAGGTGCTGGGTAGCAGAGTAGAACACCTGTTTAGGAGAGGTGCTGGCTAACAGAGGAGAACACTTGTAAAAGAAAAGGAGAGTCTCACTCTATGAGCTCAGATGAAATAATGTAATAACCTGATAACCAATGTTTCGATAGACAGCAGTCTTCATCATTTACCTTAAAAATACCAAAATATGGATCCTGAAAGGGAATTCGATGCATTTTCATATGGGTTAAATGGAATAGTAACTGAAATCTGGACACTGACTGTAGGCCTGTAACCTAATATAATATGAACTCCTGCAGAATTATGGATTTCTTGCATTTAAATGATACAACAAATGTTAATTTTGTCTGGGGAACAGGGGTGGATAAATGTTATTCATTTCAGTATCTCTTGAGATAATGTAAATGAGACTGTAAGGTGTTATTTTTGACACTATTATGCAAACAGTATTTTCAACCTTATCAACCTTATTAAACCGTTCAAACCGATTACATTTGGACATTTTGCACTGGATCTGGCTGACTGGAGGAAACTGCACAGGTGGCCTACTTTTTGAAGTGATTTGTTTGACAATCAGATGAAAACATAATCACACATGATATGTGAAACTGAGCCTGAGCAGACCTCAGAAACATCTGTAACAGGGATAAGATGTGTACATGCATCATCTCAAAAACAGAATACTGAAGTATCCTGAATAATAACGGGATATTGGTGTGCATGTCAACGTGGTTGCTGGTACAGCAGGGGTTTACTGCCCTCTAGTGGAAGATACTAATAAAACACTTTATTATCAGGGTGGGGAGGCGGCTGAGCTGTACAGGATCCATTTGGAGATGACAGAGCAGAAAACACTATATGGAGAGAACTGAAAAATAAAGTAAGTATTTCTGAACAATAATCTATTCTAATGGACAGAGTAAGAGAATGAATACCTGGAATGAGATATAAGGTAGACTATTATACATGTTTTTTAGATTGTCATTAAGGAGACACCTATTTTACAACCCTTATTCCATGAAACATATTAACGCTGTAGAACTGATGCACATCAAGAAATAAGGTGACAAATCACAGGAAAACTACTTTAGGCGCTCTAGAGCACGTTAGATACATTCTGTCGGAGGTGGTTTAAACTGCATTCTAATGTCGACTTTGCTTATGGAAAACCATATCATGGGAAGGTTTTTACACATGCTCAGGTCTTGGGTTTCATTCTTGGGTTTTGTTATCAGCAAAACGTCTGGTGAAGATGGTGCAGGAGCTTTTCAATGATATGGTTTGATGTTTATCTCAGGGTTTCTCAATCCTTTTGTTCTTGCCCAGGACTTACACACCTGATTCATCTAATCATCAAATATTTTAAGACAGTTTATTTGAGGACTGTTAACAATTATTATAGGCCTACAGTAAATCGTTTTTTGGAGAGAAAAAAACACAACTAAACCTGGTTTCGAGTAAATTATAAGTTTAGCTAAAATAATGTAAGAGATGTCTTGAAGAAGGACTATTAAAAAAAATTAAGCAAGATCTGGCACAATGTCAGGAGTTACTGCAATCACATGCAACTGACTGTTAGCGCCACCCTCTGGTTACTATTGGTATATAAATGGGTGAGGCCATGACTCCAGTTGAAACTGAAAATAACAAAGTATCTGTACAGGGGCCATTATGAGATGACAGAGCAGCTCATAGTTTAATCTCTAAACTGCAACGCAGTTTGAAAGTAAAGTGAGTATTTCAGGTTAATAATCTAGAATAAAGGGAACATTTGGAATTCACCAAACTAGTGTTGGAGTGCTGCTGGGCCATTCCTACCATGCAGAGCCTTTTCTGGCCCCAGGAAATATCAGTTCTTCTTTAGTGTAAAATGTGGATTCCAAAAGGCTTTAAATATAAAGTCAGGTGTCCTTTACCTTAAACTGGAGGCAAAAGAAACGCACACCTGTTTAGGACAGGTGCTGGGTAGCAGAGTAGAACACCTGTTTAGGAGAGGTGCAGGCTAACAGAGTAGAACACCTGTTTAGGGGAGGTGCTGGCTAACAGAGTAGAACACCTGTTTAGGAGAGGTGCTGGGTAGCAGAGTAGAACACCTGCTTAGGAGAGGTGCTGGCTAGCAGAGTAGAACACCTGTTTACGAGAGGTGCTGGCTAACAGAGGAGAACACCTGTTTAGGAGAGGTGCTGGCTAGCAGAGGAGAACACCTGTTTAGGAGAGGTGCTGGGTAACAGAGTAGAACACCTGTTTAGGAGAGGTGCTGGCTAACAGAGGAGAACACCTGTTTAGGAGAGGTGCTGGCTAACAGAGGAGAACACCTGTTTAGGAGAGGTGCTGGCTAACAGAGTAGAACACCTGTTTAGGAGAGGTACTGGGAAGCAGAGGAGAACACCTGTTTAGGAGAAGTGCTGGGTAGCAGAGGAAAACACCTGTTTATGAGAGGTGCTGGCTAACAGAGTAGAACACCTGTTTAGGAGAGGTGCTGGCTAACAGAGTAGAACACCTGTTTATGAGAGGTGCTGGGTAGCAGAGTAGAACACCTGTTTAGGAGAGGTGCTGGATAACAGAGGAGAACACCTGTTTAGGAGAGGTGCTGGCTAACAGAGTAGAGAGGTGCTGGGTAGCAGAGTAGAACACCTGTTTAGGAGAGGTGTTGGCTAACAGAGTAGAACACTTGTAAAAGAAAAGGAGAGTCTCACTCTATGAGCTCAGATGAAATAATGTAATAACCTGATGACCAACATTTCAATAGACAGCGGTCTTCATCATTTACCTTAAAAATACCAAAATATGGATCCTGAAAGGGAATTTGATGCATTTTCATATGGGTTAAATGGAATAGTAACTGAAATCTGGACACTGACTGTAGGCCTGTAACCTAATATAATATTAACTCCTGCAGAATTATGGATTTCTTGCATTTATATGATACAACAAATGTTCATTTTGTCTGGGGAACAGGGGTGGATAAATGTTATTCATTTCAGTATCTCTTGAGATAATGTGAATGAGACTGTAAGGTGTTATCTTTGACACTATTATGCAAACAGTATTTTCAACCTTATCAACGTTATTAAACCGTTCAAACCGATGACATTTGGACATTTTGCATAGTACCAATCTTTCCACTGTTTTGGAGTTATTGCGTTTTCTCCCGGTATCTAAACGAAACGCTGAACTTTAGCAGTTTTAACTAGATTATTAATGCATTCATTCTGTCAATGTATGACATTATTCTGCTGAACACTATTAGTTATTTATTTAGTCTTCTGGGGCAACACGTTATAACAGAAGAGAAGCTGCATGTATCAAACTATAGTTGACAAACAAATGGCTGACCAAATGTGGCTAATTATAAGCAGAAACGTGTCTAAATTAGGGGTGAAAGTAGCCAGTAGGCTATACGGTCCTGTACAGAGAATCAGCTAAATACATTATTACCGTGGATCAAACTGAACAGGTGGCCTACTTTTTGAAGTGATTTCTTTGACAATCAGATGAAAACATCATCACATATGATATGTGAAACTGAGCCTGAGCAGACCTCAGAAACATCTGTAACAGGGATAAGATGTGAACATGCATCAACTCAAAAACAGAATACTGAAGTATCACGAATAATAACGGGATATTGGTGTGCATGTAAACGTGGTGGCTGGTACAGCAGGGGTTTACTGCCATCTAGTGGAAGATACCAATAAAACACTTGATTATCAGGGTGGGGAGGCGGCTGAGCTGAAACTGAAAGTACAGGATCCATTTGGAGATGACAGAGCAGAAAACACTATATGGAGAGAACTGAAAAATAAAGTAAGTATTTCTGAACAATAATCTGAACAATAGTCTATTCTAATGGACAGAGTAAGAGAATGAATACCTGGAATGAGATATTACTAGTTAGTAGAACTGCTACTTGTGCTTAGTTGCTGGCAGACAGCAGTTTTCAAAGTGGAAACTAATCAGTAGGTCTATGTGTTATCAGGTAGGCTATTATCATTGTCATTATGGAGACACCTATTTTACAACCCTTATTCCATAAAACATATTAACACTGTAGAACTGATGCGCATCAAGAAATAAGGTGACAAATCACAGGAAAATTACTTTAGGCTCTCTAGAGCACGTTAGATACATTCTGTCGGAGGTGGTTTAAACTGAAATCTAATGTCGACTTTGCTTATGGAAAACCATATCATGCGAAGGTTTTTACACATGCTCAGTTCTTGGGTCTCGAGTGGAAATTTGAAATGGAAGTTATGGAACTCCATCATGTGCTTCTGTTATGAGAAAAACCTCCACAATGAAACAGACATTACATGTGGAGAATGATAGACCTGTTGGCCATCAAGTAGCCTATTCATTGTTATGCCTGTCTAGGCTACTGTAGCCTGCCGTTTTATACTATAAATATGTTGAAATGACTGGAGTCGTTGCAAATCATTTTGTGCCACTTGTGTAGCCAACCTGGAGCAGGCAAACAGATGTAATAAATAGCCTTTAACTTCAGTTTATTGTTGTTGTAGCCTTGTGTTATTATGCAATTAATAATGGCCGTGTTTAGTTAATTCAATTGGAAGTTATCAAGTGTCACCATGGTCACAGTTCTATCTCAATTGCTGATCAGATGTTAGAATGCATTAGATTGAAGGTAACAGTCAGCCAGATTAGGCTACAGGTATAAAAATAACCTGGCTGTTGTTGACAAGCATGGACCTATTCAGTTCATATCCATATTATTAATATTTTATTCATTGATTGAAATTACGACCCCATCCTCAGTAGCCTATTCCAGCAGGCTACTGGGCAACAGAAGCACTTCCTACCTCAACATCGTCTTGCTGTTCATGTTAAATAAATGAATCTGTCAATTTGAACTAAGCAAGCTGCTAAATCATTCAGCTTACATCTTGCCTACATCTTGCCCAGGCTACTGGAGGCTATCTGAAATAAGATGTTGGCCTATCAGGGGCTATGTTTTGGCCTAGTTTTCAGGCCTTGTGGGTGGGTTTTGCGTAGTCATTGGGCTAGAAAAGGTCATTGCATTAAATCACCTGACTGTTTGGATGTGTCTGTTAGTAAACTGTTTTATTTCTAAGAGATCATGAATAAAAGAGAACAATTGACATTCAATAATTAGTTGTCACTGTGTTAACCACAACCAACATGCTGCATCTCTGTTTAGGGGTCAGTGCTCTAAAATGAGTCTCTCTGGGGAGAGAGAGGAGGGGGGCCCTGCCTCTAAAATGAGTCTCTCTGGGGAGAGAGAGGAGGGGGTCCCTGCCTCTAAAATGAGTCTCTCTGGGGAACATGACACCAAAACTAAAAGGTGAGCTGACAATATTGTTTAAGAATTTATATTCAAAAACGCTATATAGGAGATTAGATTTTAGATGTGATTTAAAACCATTGTTTAGTTGGAATGTAATGTTCGTATCCTGTATATTTGACTGTGATACGTGGTTGTCTCACCTAGCTACCTTAAGATTAATGCATTTACAGATGCCATATCTTAATTTGACCCAGTTTCTCACAGCAGGAATATAATCCTGCAGCAATAGCAACTGTGCATTTTTATGTGGATTATAAATAAGGGATCTTTTCTTTAGGGGTTCATACATTTTTCATCAGGGCAAATCAAGTCTGACATTTGTAAGTGGAAATTACACTTCAGACACCTTTGTAAAGCCTTGTAGTGGTTTAATAATGTCTTTAAGCAATAAAAGCTAATTGACTAACATTTCTGAAAAGGGATATATAGCGTTTTGGAATGAAACTCTTGTTTCCCCATCTGAGCTCAGAGTAGATGAGAGATGTAATGTTTGACTCTGTTGTGTTGAAGCCCAATCAAGCAGGAGAGACCAGCCTCCCCTGTACCCAGCTGTGTGTCAATGAAGAGTTACCGGTCTATGGCTCCACCTCTAAAATTTAGGTAAGAAGAACTCATGGGTCATGGTCATTGAGTTAAACAACACTGTCTCCAGTCATTTCTCCTCTCCCATTTTACCATTTATTTTTGTTGTTTTCATAATCCATAGACTAATACTTTTTTCAATTTTCATAGTCCTGAAACAATATTAAACTAACACAACATTCCCTCCCTGTGTGTGTGTGTGTGTGTGTGTGTGTGTGTGTGCACTCCCTGGATGAGGAGATGTAATCTCTATTTTTTATTTTTTTTTATTTAACCTTTATTTAACCAGGAAGGGCTCATTGAGATTTAAAATCTCTTTTTCAAGAAAACTACAAGTAATCTAGTAAAAAACCATTCATGAATTCACAAGAGTATAACAATATCAAAAACAGCAAATTAAAAACATTGACAGGTCAGGGAATCCGCCTCAAAATCCTTCATCAGAGATTTAAAAACACCAATCGGGACAAGTTCTTCCAGTTTAAAATTATTTTGTAAGGTGTTCCAAGACGATGGCGCAGAGTACATAAAAGACCTTTTACCAAATTCAGTTCGGACATTTGGAACAGTTAGCAGGATAAAGTCCAGTGAACGAAGAGAGTACCCACCACATTTCTGAACAATAGAAATGGCCAAATAAAAAGGTAGTAAACCCAAAATGGCTTTGTAAATAAAAGTATACCAGTGACTGAGCCTACGAGTGACTAGAGAAGGCCAGCCAACCCTGGTATACAAAGTACAGTGGTGCGTAAGGGTTTTGCAGTTTAAAATAAATCTCAAAGTACCATGATAAAGAGTGTCAATTGATCTCAAACACTGAGCGGAAGCATTCATATATAAAATATCCCCATAATCTAGTAAAGGCATAAATGTAGCTGATACTAGCCTCCTTCTGGCTTCAAAAGAAAAACAGGCCTTATTCCTAAAATAAAATCCCAATTTCAGCTTAAATTTTTTTGTAAGTTGTTGAATATGCAATTTAAAAGAGAGGCCGTCCTGATTGCCGAGTCACTTTTACACCTACCTATATGTACATATTACCTCAACTACCTGGTACCCCTGCACATTGACTCAGTACTGGTACTCCTTGTATATAGTCTAGTTATTACCGCAACTACCTGGTACCCCTGGACATTGACTCAGTACTGGTACTCCTTGTATATTGTCTAGTTATTACCTCAACTACCTGGTACCCCTGCACATTGACTCAGTACTGGTACTCCTTGTATATAGTCTAGTTATTACCTCAACTACCTGGTACCCTGCACATTGACTCAGTACTGGTACTCCTTATAGCCTCATTATTATTATTTCATTGTGTTACTATTTACTTTTTCTTTGTTTTTAACTGCATTGTTGGGAAAGGGCTCGTTAGTAATCATTTCACGGTAAAGTGTACACCTGTTGTATTCAGCGCATGTGAGAAATACAATTTGATTTGAAGGTCATTGGCTCTAACGGTCGTCTCGTGCCGAACAGCGCATGTTCGGATGTTGAAGCACTGTGGCTAGGAAAAACTCCCTAGAAAGGCAGGAACCTAGGAAGAAACCTAGAGAGGAACCAGGCTCTGAGGGGTGGCCAGTCCTCTTCTGGCTGTGCTGGGGGGAGATTATAACAGTACATGGCCATTAAGGCCAGATCGTTCTTCAAAATATTTAAATGTTCATAGACGACCAGCAGGGTCAAATAATAATCACAGTGGTTATAGAGGGTGCAACAGGTCAGCATCTCCGGAGTAAATGTCAGTTGGCTTTTCATAGTCGAGCATTCAGAGGTTGAGACAGCAGGTGAGAGCGAGAGAGAGAGAGCGAGAGAGAGAGAGCGAGAGAGAGAGAGCGAGAGAGAGCGAGAGAGAGCGAGAGAGAGAGAGACGGAGAGGGAGAGAGAGCGAGGGTAACAGTCAGCCAGATTAGGCTACAGGTAAAGAAATTACCTGGCTGTTGTTGACAAGCATGGAACTATTCAGTTCATATCCATATTATTAATTTTCATTTCAGAGATTGAAATTACGACCCCATTCTCAGTAGCCTATTCCAGCAGGCTACTGGGCAACAGAAGCACTTCCTACCTCAACATCGTCTTGCTATTCATGTTAAATAAATGAATCTGTCAATTTGAACTAAGCAAGCTGCTAAATCATTCAGCTTACATCTTGCCTACATCTTGCCCAGGCTACTGGAATAAGACGTAGGCCTATCAGGGGCACATTTATGGGGATAGTTTTCAGGCCTTGTGGGTGGGTTTTGAGTAGTCATTGGGCTAGAAAAAGTCATTGCATTAAATCACCTGACTGTTTGGATGTGTCTGTTACTTAATGTTTTATTGCTGAGAGATAATGAATAAAAGAGAACACTGTGTTAACCGCAACCAACATGCTGGATCTCTGTTTAGGGGTCAGTGCTCTAAAAGGAGTCTCTCTGGGGAGAGAGAGGAGGGGGGCCCTGCCTCTAAAATGAGTCTCTCTGGGGAGAGAGAGGAGGGGGGCCCTGCCTCTAAAATGAGTCTCTCTGGGGAGAGAGAGGAGGGGGTCCCTGCCTCTAAAATGAGTCTCTCTGGGGAGAGAGAGGAGGGGGGCCCTGCCTCTAAAATGAGTCTCTCTGGGGAGAGAGAGGAGGGGGGCCCTGCCTCTAAAATGAGTCTCTCTGGGGAGAGAGAGGAGGGGGGCCCTGCCTCTAAAATGAGTCTCTTTGGGGGACATGACACCAAAACTAAGAGGTGAGCTGAAAATATTGTTTAAGAATTGATATTCCAAAATGCTATATAGGAGAAAGAAAATCACATTTGTGTTTTTTCATCAGAAATTATTACTAATGGGTACCTTCAATATAACTATTGTAGATTTGAGATGTGATTTAAAACCATTGTTTAGCTGGAATGTAATGTTCGTATCCTGTATATTTGACTGTGATACGTGGTCGTCTCACCTAGCTACCTTAAGATGAATGCATTTACAGATGCCATATCTTAATTTGACCCAGTTTCTCACAGCAGGAACATAATCATGGAGCAATAGCAAATGTGCATTTTTAGGTGGATTATAATTAAGGGATATTTTCTGTAGGGGTTCATACATTTTTCATCAGGGAAAATCAAGTCTGACATTTTAAAGTGGAAATTACACACGTTAGACACCTTTATAAAGCCTTGTAGTGGTTTAATAATTTATTTAAACAATAAAAGCTAATGGACCAACATTTCTGAAAATGGATATATAGCGTTTTGGAATGAAACTCTTATGTTTCCCCATCTGAACTCAGAGTAGATGAGAGATGTAATGTTTGTCTCTGTTGTGTTGAAGTCCAATCAAGCAGGAGAGACCAGCCTCCCCTGTACCCAGCTGTGTGTCCATGAAGAGTGACTGGTCTATGGATAAACCTATAAACTTCAGAGAGGGAGACTTTTCTAATGAACAAAGGTAAGAAGAACTCATGGGTCATGGTCAGTGAGTTAAACAACACTGTCTCTAGTCATTTCTCCCATTTTCCCATTTTCCCATTTATTTTTGTTGTTTTCATAATCCATAGACTAATACTTTTTTTTCATTTTCATAGTCCTGAAACATTATCAAACAAACACAACATTCCCTGTGTGTGTGTGTGTGTGTGTGTGTGTGTGTGTGTGTGTGTGTGTGTGTGTGTGTGTGTGTGTGTCAGTGAGTGTGTGTGTGTGCACTCCCTGGATGAGGAGATGTAATCTCTATCCTGATTGCCTAGTCACTTTTACCCCTACCTACATGTACATATTACCTCAACTACCTGGTACCCCTGCACGTTGACTCAGTACTGGTACTCCTTGTATATAGTCTAGTTATTACTTCAACTACCTGGTACCCTGCACATTGACTCAGTACTGGTACTCCTTGTATATAGTCTAGTTATCTCCTCAACTACCTGGTACCCCTGCACATTGACTCAGTACTGGTACTCCTTGTATATAGTCTAGTTATTACCTCAACTACCTGGTACCCTGCACATTGACTCAGTACTGGTACTCCTTGTATATAGTCTAGTTATTACCTCAACTACCTGGTACCCTGCACATTGACTCAGTACTGGTACTCCTTGTATATAGTCTAGTTATCTCCTCAACTACCTGGTACCCCTGCACATTGACTCAGTACTGCGACTCCTTGTATATAGTCTAGTTATTACCTCAACTACCTGGTACCCTGCACATTGACTCAGTACTGGTACTCCTTGTATATAGTCTAGTTATTACCTCAACTACCTGGTACCCCTGCACATTGACTCAGTAGTGGTACTCCTTGTATATAGTCTAGTTATTACCTCAACTACCTGGTACCCTGCACATTGACTCAGTACTGGTACTCCTTGTATATAGTCTAGTTATTACCTCAACTACCTGGTACCCCTGCACATTGACTCAGTAGTGGTACTCCTTGTATATAGTCTAGTTATTACCTCAACTACCTGGTACCCCTGCACATTGACTCAGTACTGGTACTCCTTATAGCCTCATTATTGTTATATCATTATGTTACTATTTCCTTTTTTTATTTAGCTAATTTTTCTTACGTTTTAACTGCATTGTTGGGAAAGGGCTCGTTAGTAAGCATTTCACGGTAAAGTGTGCACCTGTTGTATTCAGCGCATGTGAGAAATACAATTTGATTTGAAGGTCATTTGCTCTAACGGTCGTCTCGTGCCGAACAGCGCATGTTCGGATGTTGAAGCACTGTGGCTAGGAAAAACTCCCTAGAAAAGCAGGAACCTAGGAAGAAACCTAGAGAGGAACCAGGCTCTGAGGGGAGGCCAGTCCTCTTCTGGCTGTGCTGGGGGGAGATTATAACAGTACATGGCCATTAAGGCCAGATCATTCTTCAAGATGTTCAAATGTTCATAGATGACCAGCAGGGTCAAATAATAATCACAGTGGTTATAGAGGTTGCAACAGGTCAGCACCTCAGGAGTAAATGTCAGTTGCCTTTTCATAGTCGATCATTCAGAGGTTGAGACAGCAGGTGTGTGTGTGTGTGTGTGTGTGTGTGTGTGTGTGTGAGAGAGAGAGAGAGAGAGAGAGAGAGAGAGAGAGAGAGAGAGAGAGAGAGAGAGAGAGAGAGAGAGAGAGAGAGAGAGAGATAGATATTAGGCAACAGGTAAAAAAAGAAATTACCTGGCTGTTGTTGACAAGCATTGTCCTAATCAGTTCATATCCATATTATTAATATTTGATTCATTGATTGAAATTATGACCCCATTCTCAGTAGCCTATTCCAGCAGGTTACTTGGTAACAGAAGCACTTCCTACCTCAAAATTAGTTAAATAAATTAATCTGTCAATTTGAACTAAGCATCATTTTATACGTCGCTTGTTTGCATCAATTGCAAAGACATTTGCAACTTTGTATTTGTAGTCAACTTTGTTCTGAATTTATCTGCGGTCACAGAGAGACGGATAAACCATGTGATTCTATGTTTAGCGGAGATATTCTGTGTATAAAGTGACGCGGGAGGGCAAAAAAGCATCTAACGATGCACTTGGCTGTTCTACAAGTGGTCTGAGGCAGGTGTTAGGTTATGAGCGTTTTCAAGTGCAACGTTAATAACGATGGTTTTGGGAAACAGCTCAGAGATTTAACAATGCTCCTACGAAGGTTCTAACGATTAACTTAGCCTTAAGATGCTTTTGGGATACCAGGCCCTGGACAAAAACATCTGCTAAATGTTTTACATACAGATCTCATACTACTGGATTTATTTTTATAAACAATTTTTAATATTGATGTTACAAATGTATCATGTGTACAGTTCTTTATAAATTTTTTTGTTATTTGTTACATTTGACTGTGTACAACCTAGCAGTACTACTTATTTCTCTGAGAGTGAGGCAGATGTACATTCAAGAATTAGTTGTCACTGTGTTAACCACAACCAACATGCTGTATCTCTGTTTAGGGGTTAGTGGTCTAAAATGAGTCTGTCTGGGAGAGAGAGGACCAATTTTCTACTCTGAGACTCTTTGTGGATACGGGCCCAGATCTCAAAATATTGTTTTCAAAAACGATTAATTTTTGTTTTACATAATAAAAAATGAATATTACTAATGTACCTGACTTTAAAGACCTGGTTTAGTTTATTGTGTGGCAGTGCTCATGTCCGCGTTCTGGAACTGTCCGCGTCCACGTACAGAACTGTCCGCGTCCACGTAAGGTTTGGCGCCAAGCATATTGTCCAGTTACGCGCAGAGTGGGCTGAGGTGATGTTGGGAAATAACGACGGAGTTCGTTACAGTGTTGAGACACCGAAGTTTATTGTTCAATTAGCTTTTTTGCGTAATGGTCTGTCAGGTTTTGGCCATGACTGTTCGGGTTTTGGTCACTAGATGTCCCCATTGCACCTTTTTGTACCTTTTGTTTTTCTTGCTCTAATCATTGTTTGCACCTGTAGGTCATTCCCTTGTTAGTATTTAAACCCTGTGTGTTCCTCAGTTCCTTGCTCAGTGTTTGTAGTTAGCACCCAGCCCCAGCCCAAGCCTTGTTTTATATAGATATTTCTCTGGTGGGATTTTCCAGAGGTTCTCTGGTTTAGTTCTTGTGTTTTGTTTGAGTAGTCTTTTGAGGTTTGTTTTTTCCCTGCTGTTTTTACCACTTTGTGGAGTTTCTTTTGTTTTTTGGAGGTTTTCCTCTTTGTGCCTCTTGGCTTTATTTTTGGACATTGTGGATTTAGTTTCTTTGCCTGAAGATTTTGTTCTTTAATTAAACTACCATCGCCAGTACAGCTGTGTCTGCCTCATCTTCTGGGTTCTGACAATTATTAGTGACTGTTTCTCGCACCGGGTCGTGACAATGGTCAGTGACAGTATGAGTGTAGCCAGATCCTTTTCACTCGCTATCCTTGTTTCATCTTGTGGTTCACCGGATTCGTCATCATCCTCGAGGGACAGACGAACGACCTGCTAGTTAGCCAAGCTAGTCGGTACAGCTAGCTAAGCTAGCTACTCTACCATCAGCATCCTAGTTATCCTAGCTACCACTACATCATCACCGACTGCCTGCATTTCTTGTGGACCGATGGAGCTCCCGGGTTGTTTCTTCCACCTGTTAAATACGGTGGAGGGCTTCTCCCTCTCTCGTTGACGGATGCTGGCTACCTACCATCCCTCTGTCCGGTTCTCCTCTTCACTAGATGGACGGTAACTTTAGTGTTCAACCCCTCTGTGTCCAAGGACTGAACCTTTTGAATATTATTTTCGGGGCGCCTCAAGATACATTTTTTACAACGTTTATTTCTGATAAAATTAGTTCATTGCATCCGCCATGGAGCCCAGTTTCATAATATTACCTTCTATCCCTGGTTATGAAGTAATCGCGAAAAAACAGGCCTTATGTTTGGGCATTTTTCACCCTGCCAGCTCCTATTAGTTCTACTGCAGGTTTACCTCAGGTAACCCACTGGCTATAGGGTGAATGCACCAATTTGTAAGTCGCTCTGGATAAGAGCGTCTGCTAAATGACGTGAATGTAATGTAAATGTAACGTATTATTTACAAGGTTATGGATACTTGGTGAGCGTTAACCCTGTAGGTTTACCTCAGGTAACTAATTGTTAACAAGGTTACAGCTACTTGGTGAGCGCGCTCAATGTTAACCTGAGTACATGTTGTGGTGAGCCACAGTCTAAGAGGTGATGTCTGGCGCAAAGCCATCAAACATTAAACATTTTCTGGTCAAAATTAACCATATTTGTTTTAAGAAAAAAGTGTACAATCTAAACAAAACGCATGTCCCTGTCCTCTTTTTCAAGATGTGGCAGATTTAAACAGCCAGAAGACATTTTTTAATTAAGAAATAACATTTTTTTTTTACGACTTGTTGTTTCTAAGTGGCTGCTGGGTAATTTGATATGCATCGAACTCTTCCTTCGTAGGCATCAAATTGACCGAATGCTGCGCAGGTTCACTGAGTTGCAAACCAAATGGGTATAATGGGGTGATTGTTGTCTAATCGGGTGGTCTAGCTAATGGATTTGTAGATCTGACGCAGTTGCTACCTCAGATTATGAGCCTAGCAAGTGTCATATAGCTCAGTTGGTAGAGCATGGCGCTTGCAACGCCAGGGTTGTGGGTTCGTTTCCCACGGGGGGCCAGTATGAAAATGTATGCACTCACTAACTGTAAGTCGCTTTGGATAAGAGCGTCTGCTAAATATGTAAAATGTAAATGTAAAAAATGTAATGAATGAGTTATGTAGTACCCACAGATGGCCAAAGGGAGATGCAAGAGTGCCATAAACCCATACAGTTTTTTGCCATAAAAACCCTAAACCTAACAATCAATCAAAGGTATTAATAAAGCCCTTTTTACACCAGCAGATGTCACAAAGTGCTATACAGAAACTCTTACCCTACTTATAACCTATTTTAGCCGTAACCCCTAATTCTAGGGTAGGGTAGCCTAGAACACTAAGCTCCTGAGTGGCGCAGTGCTAACTGTGCCGCTAGAGATCCTTGTTCAATTCCAGTGTTCAGAAACATCTTCTATTCTTACTGACAATACAAGTGAAGTTACTCCAAAATGACAGGACATTAGCCGGCTGCGACCGGGAGACTCATGGGCGGCGCACAATTGGTCCAGGGTAGGGGAGGGAATGGCCGGCAGGGATGTAGCTCAGTTGATAGAGCATGGCTTTCGCAACGCCAGGGTTGTGGGTTTGATTCCCACGGGGGGCCAGTATAGAAAAAATAAAAAACAATATGTATTCAGTAACTGTAAATCGCTCTGGATAAGAATGTAGTGACCTCTGTGTGAAAGTCCAGCAATTGGCGTGGGGCAGGATTGAGACTGATCTAATACACTTTATTTCTCAGCTGCCTCACCAATGTCTGTACGTGAATTAATAGCTGAATATTTCCAATAGATGGCAGCATAAGACCACGAAGCATCAGTTATAGGCTACAAGCAGCAATATGATTGACATAAAATAGGATGCAACCAAATACTATATGTCCCATGATTTTCTAAAATGGTCACTCATTACTTTAGTTAGCTATATATCTCGTATTAGGCCTGTGATGCTTTTGGAAAAGCAATTAAATAGTGACTATAGCAGGTGTTGAACCCCTGGTAAATAATCACTAGTCAGATGCTCCAACCTCAACCCTAGTATACATGCATTTTTAAATATCTAATATTACGATTAAACAACCTCGGAATAGACTAAATTAATGTTCAGGCTTATTGATAATCGTTATAGTAATGAAGTATAATTTCAAAACATGAGCATAAAAAGCTAATAATAAACATGAATCATCATTATATTATTTCACAGTAATCTGTTAAATGCTTTTTCAGTCGTTCCTCTTGCGTTAGCAGTGTGGAAAGGGACAGTAAAAAGCGTGTGCAGTAGTTTTCCTGTGAGGGGAAGTGGTGGTGTATCCAGGGAGAAAACTAAACTAACCTTCTGAAATGTCATTCATGGTCTTATGCTGCCATCTATTGGAATTATTTAGTAACTGAAGTAGTACTGAATAAAGTATATCCTTACTAAAGTAGTAATTACACAGAATTGCAAAATATGACATTTTCTAGATCATTTTACCACTTAAAACCATAACATAACCATTTATAGTATAACAAACAATGAAACTGACATAAACCAAAAACACCATACATTTAGTTAACTATATATATATACTATTTATTTAGATGGGTGACATTATCTGCCAAAGTAATACCACTGTAGATAAAGAAGAGCTCTCCAGTAGGTGAACCAAAACATTCAAAGGTCATTTTCTCAAAATTGAGGTTACAAGTTTATCATCTTTCAAAGCAGAATTACTTTCCCATTGTTCCTCAACTGTAGTGTATGATATACTTTTTTCTATCTGAGTCTTTACTTTTATCCAATGTAAAAACACAATTTCAAATTTTGCTACATAAGACCGAATCGAGCCGGTCGGCACATTTGACTGTGTAAAACCTAGCAGTACTACTTATTTCTCTGAGAGTGAGGCAGATATATAGCATTTTGCAAAAAAAACATTATTATTTGTCTCTCTGAAATGAAACCATCAAGTGATAGATTTTAAACAAATATATGTCTGTCATTGAACAATCCCATGCCATGATTAGATAGTGAAAAAACACACCTATCTCTTTCATAATTTCTTTAAACCATAAAAGCTAATTTACGAACATTTCTGAAAATGGATATATAGCGTTTTGGAATGAAACTCTTGTTTTCCAATCTGAGCTCAGAGTATATGAGAGATGTAATGTTTGTCTCTGTTGTGTTGAAGCCCAATCAAGCAGGAGAGACCAGCCTCCCCTGTACCCAGCTGTGTGTCCATGAAGAGTGACTGGTCTATGGGTCAACCTATAAACTTCAGAGAGGAAGACTTTTCTACTGAACAAAGGTAAGAAGAACTCATGGGTCATGGTCAGTGAGTTAAACAACACTGTCTCTAGTCATTTCTCCTCTCCCATTTTCCCATTTCTTTTTGTTGTTTTCATAATCCATAGGCTAAACCTTTTTTCCATTTTCATAGTCCTGAAACAATATTAAACAAACACTACATTCCCTCCCTGTGTGTGTGTGTGTGTGAGTGTGTGTGTGTGTGTGTGTGTGTGTGTGTGTGTGTGTGTGTGTGTGTGTGTGTGTGTGTGTGTGTGTGTGTGTGTGTGTGTGTGTGTGTGTGTGTGTGTGCACTCCCTGGATGAGGAAATGTAATCTCATGTTTTGTCCCCAGAAACCAACAGGAGATATCAGAGTCAGAGATTCTCAGTGGTCAGTCTTCCCAGAGTCATCAAACAGACCTGGCCTCCATATTCAGTGTATGTGGTCCTGTTATGTACATTTGTTTTTGTTTACCTCAAGTAAAGTTGATCTGTCAATCATTCATTAATGTGTTAATGAGAAAGCATTTTGTCTCTTGCTTAACTTATTGACTTTATTTATTTCAGTTGCTTGAAGAGAATATTATGACATTTGTGAAGAATGAGCTGAAGATGTTCAAGAGGATTCTTAGTCCAGAACTCCCAGAAGGCTTTGAGAGTCAGAAGAAGGATAAGGAAGTGGTGGATGCTGAAGATGAGAAGCAGGAGAGCAGTGCCAGAGAGGGGGCTCTGAAGATCACACTGCACGTCCTGAGGAAAATGAACCAGAAGGAGCTTGCTGACACACTGGAGAAAAGTAAGAGCTGTCTGCCTCATGTTGAATGCTGTTTTATAACAAACATTTAAAAGTTGTAGCTAAAGTACAGCTAAAGTAGCTGTGTAACTAAATGATATTGTAGCAGCCTTAACACAACACCTAGTGACCTCATCAACTAGCAGCAGGGATGTGGGTTGGTGATTAATTTAGACAGAGAGAGAGAGAGAGAGAGAGAGAGAGAGAGAGAGAGAGAGAGAGAGAGAGAGAACATTATTAATACCATCAATAATACCAATAATGATATAAATCAGTCACACCAGTGTGTAATGCATTATGAAAACATTTACACATTTATACAAACAGTTAAGAGAATACATGATTACAATTTAAACTTTATAAGACAGTCTTACAATACTGTAGGCATTAAAACAGATGTAATATTAATATCCTCTGTGTTGTTTCTAGATTCAGATGAGCGTGCTGTGATTCTTCAACGTGAACTCAAATCTAATCTAAAGAAGAAGTTTCAGTGTGTATTTGAGGGGATTGCTAAACAAGGAAACCCAACACTTCTCAATAAGATCTACACAGAGCTCTACATCACAGAGGGTGGAACAGGAGAGGTCAATAATGAACATGAGCTGAGACAGATTGAGACAACAACCAGGAAACAAGCAAGACCAGAGACTGCAATCAAATGTAACGACATCTTCAAACCCTTAACTGGACAAGACAAACTTATCAGAACTGTGCTGACAAAGGGAGTCGCTGGCATTGGAAAAACAGTCTCTGTGCAGAAGTTCATTCTGGACTGGGCTGAAGGAAAAGCAAATCAGGATGTCCAATTTGTATTTTCATTCCCTTTTCGGGAGCTGAATTTGATGAACGGGGATAAACACACTTTGATTAAACTTCTCAATCACTTCTCAATGGAAACCAAAGAATCAAGAATCTCCAACTACGACAAGTACAAAGTTCTGTTCATCTTTGATGGTCTGGATGAGTGCCGACTGCCCCTAGACTTCCAGAAGAACAAGATTTGTTGTGACGTCACAGAGTCAACCTCAGTGGATGTTCTGCTGACAAATCTCATCAAGGGAAATCTGCTTCCCTCTGCTCTCCTCCGGATAACTACCCGACCTGCAGCAGCCAATACGATCCCTTCAGGGTGTGTTGACCAGGTAACAGAGGTACGAGGGTTCAATGACCCACAGAAGGAGGAGTACTTCAGGAAGAGATTCAGTGATGAGGACCTGGCCAGAAGAATCATCTCACACATAAAGACATCAAGGAGCCTCCACATCATGTGCCACATTCCAGTCTTCTGTTGGATTTCTGCAACAGTCCTTGAACACATGTTGAGTACAGACAAGACAGAAGAGATGCCCAAGACTCTGACTGAGATGTACTCACACCTTGTGGAGTTTCATACCAAACAGAAGAATGAAAAGTATCTTGGGAAAGAAGAGACAGGTCCACACTGGAATAAAGAGAGCATTCTGTCACTGGGAAAACTGGCTTTTCAACAGCTTATGAATGGCAATCTGATTTTCTATGAAAAAGACCTGAAAGAGGCTGGCATTGATGTCAATGAAGCCTCAGTGTACTCAGGATTGTGCACTCAGATCTTTAAAGAGGAATGTGGGCTGTACCAGGACAAGGTGTACTGCTTCGTGCATCTGAGCATTCAGGAGTTTCTGGCTGCTGTATATGTGTTCCTCTCATTCATCAACAACAATGAGAATCTAATGTCAAAACCTCAATCAACCAGGAACTTTTTTGTACTGTTCAGAGACAAGCCTGAAGTTACTTTCTACAAGAGTGCTGTGGATAAAGCCTTACAAAGTGAGACGGGAAACCTGGACCTGTTCCTCCGCTTCCTTCTGGGCCTCTCACTGGAGTCCAATCAGAAGCACTTACGAGGTCTACTGACAAAGACAAGAAGCAGCTCACAGAGCCATGAAGAAACAGTCAAGTACATCAAGGAGAAGATCAGGGAGAATCCCTCTCCAGAGAGGTGCATCAATCTGTTCCACTGTCTGAACGAACTGAATGACCATTCTCTAGTGGAGGAGATCCAAAGCTACCTGAGATCAGGAAGTCTCTCAGAAGCCAAACTGTCACCTGCACAGTGGTCAGCTCTGGTCTTTGTGTTGCTGACTTCAGAAAAGGAGCTGGATGTGTTTGACCTGAAGAAATACTCCAGATCAGAGGAAGGTCTTCTGAGGCTGCTGCCAGTGGTCAAAGCCTCCAGAGCTGCTCTGTGAGTACATAAAATGACATTTAAGTACTAATCATCAGGAATAAATATTAAGTTTAGAGTAAAATATGTATTATAATATGTATGTAATATTCTATTGAAAAACATATTGAATAAATGCATTGATGTTCACATTAGTATAACAATATGACCATACAATTCTAGGAGACGGAAGATGAATCTATATGTTGTTTAAGAGAATAAACTAAATGCATCTGCCATTGTCCTTCTACACTACTGGTGTTAAATTAACAGTGTGTTTGTGAAATCATGATGATCTCTCTGTCAGGCTGTCAGGCTGTGGAGTCACAGAGGAAGGCTGTGCTTCTCTGGTCTCAGCTCTGAAGTCAAACCCCTCACACCTGAGAGAGCTGGATCTGAGTAACAATGACCTGAAGGATTCAGGAGTGAAGCTGCTCTCTGCTGGACTGGGGAATCCCCACTGTAAACTGGAGACTCTGAGGTCAGTATTCCTGTAGTTGGTCAACAAGTGAGAACTGTTCACCAGATCCACATGTGTTTACCAGGCACACATAGTCCACACCATATGTGTTTGGACAGTGAAGCTTACAGTTTTACATTTGGTGCTATGCTCCAGCATTTTGGATTTGAGATAGAATGTTTCATATTAGGCAACAGTACAGAATGTCACCTTTTATTTAAAGGTATTCATAAATATATATTTTTTACCGTTTAGAAATGAAAGCACTTTACGTATCTAGTTCTCCCATTTTAAGTCGTAATTATTTGGACAATTTCAATTAGTCAAAAGTTTATTGGGCTCCCGAGTGGCGCAGCGGTCTAAGGCACTGCATCTCAGTGCTTGAGGCGTCACTACAGACCCCCTGGTTTGATTCCAGGCTGTATCACAACCGGCCGTGATTGGGAGTCCCATTGGGTGGCGCACAATTGGCCCAGCGTCGTCCGGGTTTGGCCGGTGTAGGCTGTCATTGTAAATAAGAATTTGTTCTTAACTGACTTGCCTAGTTAAATAAAATAAAAATACAATAAAAAAGTGTTTGGTCCAATATTCCATGCCTGCAGTGATTACATCAAGCTTGTGATTCTACAAACTGGTTGAATGCATTTGCAGTTTGTCTTGGTTGTGTTTTGGATGATGTTTTTCCCAATAGAAACTGAATGGTGAATAATGTCCTGTCATTTTGGAGTCACTTCACTTGTATTGTCATTAAGAATAGAAGATGTTTCTGAACACTTCTACATTCATGTGGATGCTACCATGATTATGAATAATCATGAATGAATCGTGAATGATGATGAATGAGAAAGTTACAGAGGAACAAGGATCATACCCCCTCTGTTATTGGTAATGGTGAGAGGTTAGCATGTTTTGTTGTAGCCTCTGTAACTTTCTCATTCATTATGATTCATGATTCATTCATGATTTCTTAATCATGTCATCATCAGGATTAATTCAGTAGTGTTTAGAAACATGTTATCTACTCACTTAGACAGAAAATTACTCCAGTCATCATCCACCATTCAGTTACTATCGGGCAAAACATAACCCAAAACACAACCAAAACAAACTGCAAATGCAACCAACGAGTTTGAGTCAGAAGCTTGATGTAGTCATTGTGTTCAAGGAATATCAGACGAAATACTCAACTTTTAACTACTTTAATACACTATAAGTGAATTGGTCAGAATACTTATGACTTCTTCAAATAGGGGGACTAGATACATAAAGTGCTTTCATTTCAAAATGTGAAACAGATATGTATTAAAATACCCTCAAATAAAAGGTGACATTATATACTGTCACCTCATATGAAACATTTGATCTCAATACCAAAATGCTGGAGTATAGAGCCACATTTAAAATGTTAGCTTCACTGTCAAAATAGATATGGTGTGGACTGTATACTCAATACAATCTAAATCTGATACCTCACTGTCTGTCTTTTGACTGATACTGTTTTTTAAACTGCTCTGGTCAGTCTACTCAAATATTTGTACTATACATGTTTCTCTCTGCAGGCAATACTTTCATAATTTGTCATTTCTAATAATGAAACATCTATTTATGAATAGATATGGAAGGTTTCAGGACACATTTAATCAATGAATTGATTTTCACATTAGTATAACATTATGACCATACAATTCTAGGAGACAGAAGATGAATCTATATGTTGTTTAAGAGAATAAACCAAATGCATCTGCCATTGTCCTTCTACACTACTGGTGTTAAATTAATAGTGTGTTTGTGAAATCATGATGATCTCTCTGTCAGGCTGTCAGGCTGTGGAGTCACAGAGGAAGGCTGTGCTTCTCTGGTCTCAGCTCTGAAGTCAAACCCCTCACACCTGAGAGAGCTGGACCTGAGTAACAATGACCTGAAGGATTCAGGAGTGAAGCTGCTCTCTGCTGGACTGGGGAATCCCCACTGTAAACTGGAGACTCTGAGGTCAGTATTCCTGTAGTTGGTCAACAAGTGATAACTGTTCACCAGATCCACATGTGTTTACCAGGAACACATAGTCCACACCATATGTGTTTGGACAGTGAAGCTAACAGTTTTAAATTTGGCGCTATGCTCCAGCATTTTGGATTTAATATAGAATGTTTCATATTAGGCGACAGTACAGAATCTCACCTTTTATTTGAGGGTATTCATACATATCTGTTTCACCATTTATAAATAAATTGTGAATTGTGAATAATGATGATTGAAAAAGTTAAAAATAAATAAAGATCATACCCCTAAAATGCCAACCTCTCCTGTTATTGGTAATGGTAACATGTTTTGTTGTAGCCTCTGTAACTTTCTCACTCATTATTATTCATCATTCATTCATGATTTTCTTAATCTTGGCATATTTATTAATTTAGTTGTGTTTAGAAACATGTTATCTACTCACTTAGAAATACAATTATTCCAGTCATCATCCACCATTCAGTTATTATTGGGCAAAACATAACCCAAAACACAACCAAAATATACTGCAAATGCATCAATGTCACATCATATGAAACATTTGATCTCAAATCTAAAATGCTGGATTATAGAGCCACATTTAAAATGTTGGCTTCACAGCCAAAATAGATATGGTGTGGACTGTATACTCAATACAATCTAAATCTGATACCCCACTGTCTGTTTTTTGACTGATACTGGTTTTTAAACTGGTCTGGTCAGTCTACTCAAATATTTGTACTATATATTTTTCTCTCTATAAGCAATACTTCGATAATTTGTCATTTTTAATAATGATACATTCATTTATGAATAGATATGGCAGGTTTCAGGTCATTGGTATATCTGAAAATATTTCCGTTGTATTTTCACCACCAAAGAATAGCAGTGTAATTTGAAATGATTTTACCCTTTGCAGCCTGTCATGGTCTAGTCACAGAGGAAGGCTGTGCTTATAATATAATTTGCCATTTAGCAGATGCTTTTATCCAAAGCGACTTACAGTCATGCGTGCATACATTCTTTTTTTTTCTTTTTTTGTATGGGTGGTCCCAGGGATTGAACCCACTACCTTGGCATTACAAGCGCTGTGCTCTACCAGCTGAGCTACAGAGAACATTCTCTGGTCTCAGCTCTGAGGTCAAACCCCACACTTTATTTGTGCACGGTAACAGTGTAAACAGGGAAAGCGTAACATTTTAATACAACCTGTCTGTAATTGTATTTCTTCTGTGTTGGCAGACTCACTGGCTGTGAACTCACAGACACATCCTGTGAACTGTTGGCCTCAGCTCTCAGTTCAAACCCCTCACACCTGAGAGAGCTGGATCTGAGTAACAATGACCTGAAGGATTCAGGAGTGAAGTTGCTCTCTGCTGGACTGGGGAATCCCCACTGTAAACTGGAGACTCTGAGGTCAGTATTCCTGTAGTTGGTCAACAAGTGATAACTGTTCACCAGATCCACATGTGTTTGCCAGGCACACATAGTCCAAACCATATGTGTTTGAACAGTGAAGCTTACAGTTTTAAATTTGGTGCTATGCTCCAGCATTTTGGATGTAACTGAGTCAGGTTTGTAGGCCTCCTTGCTCGCACACGCTTTTTCAGTTCTGCCCACACATTTTCTGTATGATTGAGGTCAGGGCTTTGTGATGGCCACTCCAATACCTTGACTTTGTTGTCCTTAAGCCATTTTGCCACAACTTTGGAAGTATGCTTGGGGTCATTGTCCATTTGGAGGACCCATTTGCGACCAAGCTTTAACTTCCTGACTGATGTCTTGAGATGTTGCTTCAATATATCCACATAATTTTCCTTCCTCATGATGCCATCTATTTTGTGAAGTGCACCAGACCCTCCTGCAGCAAAGCACCCCCACAGCATGATGCTGCCACCCCTGTGCTTCACGGTTGGGATGGTGTTCTTTGGCTTGCAAGCATCCCCCTTTTTCCTCCAAACATAACGATGGTCATTATGGCCAAACAGTTATATTTCTGTTTCATCAGACCAGAGGACATTTCTCCAAAAAGTACGATCTTTGTCCCCATGTGCAGTTGCAAACCGTAGTCTGGCTTTTTTATGGCAGTTTTTGAGCAGTGGCTTCTTCCTTGCTGAGCGGCCTTTCAGGGTTATGTTGATATAGGACTCGCTTTACTGTGGATATAGATCCTTTTGTACCTGTTTCCTCCAGCATCTTCACAAGGTCCTTTGCGGTTGTTCTGGGATTGATTTGCACCAAAGTATGTTCATCTCGAGGAGACAGAACGCGTCTCCTCCCTGAGCGGTATGACGGCTGCGTGGTCCCATGGTGTTTATACTTGCGTACTATTGTTTGTACAGATGAACGTGGTACCTTCAGGCATTTGGAAATTGCTCCCAAAGATGAACCAGACTTATGGAGGTCTACCATTTTTTTTCTGAGGTCTTGGCTGATTTCTTTTGATTTTCCCATGATGTCAAGCAAAGAGGCACTGAATTTGAAGATAGGCCTTGAAATACATTGTCACGACCGTCAAAAGGAGTAGACCAATGCGCAGCGTGGAATGCGAACATACTTTATTTATAGTTCACCACACGAACAAAAACAACAAAACGATACGTGAAGTCCTCGGTAACATACGCAAACCTACACGGAACAAGATCCCACAAACACTGTGGAAAAACAGACTGTTTAAATATGGTTCCCAATCAGAGACAACCAGCAACAGCTGACACTCGTTGCCTCTGATTGAGAACCACTCTGGCCAACATAGAAACACAATAACTAGAACTACATCCTAGAAACACAAAACTAGAACAACACAAAGAACACTCACACCCTGGCTCAACATACAAGCGTCCCCAGAGCCAGGGCGTGACAGGACCCCCCCCCAAAGGCGCGGACTCCGACCGCACCAACAGAACACCACAGGGGAGGGACCGGGTGGGCACTCCGCCTTGGCGGCGGATCCGGCTCCGGGCATGATCCCCACTCCCTCTCTAACCCCCCACAGTACCCCTGGTCCGGTCTGGCCCTGCTGGCCGGAGCTGGACTGAACACTGGTGGAGCAGATTGCTCTAGCTCCGGCGTGGAGCAGCTGACCGGTGCCGGACCAGGCACCGGTGGAACAGGAACAGGCCGAGCCGGGCTGGCGACGCGCACCATAGGCTTGGTGCGGGGAGCAGGAGCGGGCCGGACCGGGCTGACGAAGCGCAACCACTGACTTGGTGCGGAGAGCAGGAATGGACCAGGCCGGGCTGGCGACGCGCACTACTGACTTGGTGCGGGGAGCAGGAACAGGCCGGGCCGGGCTGGCGACGCGCACTATAGGCTTGGTGCGGGGAGCAGGAACAGGCCGGACTGGGCTGGCGACGCGCACCATAGGTTCGGTGCGAGGGACAGGAACAGGCCGGACCGTACTGGGGACACACACCACTGGCCCTACGCGGGGATCAGGAACGGGCCGGACCGGACTGGTAACACACCCCAGTACCTCTCGCCGTGCCTCTACACTTTCCTTCCCCTTTGTGACCAGTGGCCCCCGTAACCTGGCGGCCTCCTCTGCCAACCCGCTGGACCGCTCTATCGCGGCCTCCTGCTGCCCCGTCGTCCACGGCGTGAGCCCCCCCCCTAAAAAATTTCTGGATGTCTCTCCTCCCCGTGGACCAGGCCTCCCTAGTTCTCACCAGACTCTCACCCCACTGCTCCAAAGTCCAACCTCTCTGCTCTTCACTTGGCTTGGCCCAGTCGAGACTCTTAATCCACTGCTCCATAGTCCAACCTCTCTGCTCTTCACTTGGCTTGGCCCAGTCGAGACTCCTACTCAACTGATCCCAAGTCCATCCTCTCTCCTCTTCACGCTGCTTGGTCCTGTCTTGGTGGGATCTTCTGTCCCGATCGTCGGATACAGAGGACCAAGGTGCAGCGTGGAAAGTGAACATACTTATATTTATTAGAGTAATCACACGAACAAAATAACAAATCGATACGTGACGTCCTTAGTGCAAAACACAAACCTACACGGAACAAGATCCCACAAACACTGTGGACCTGAGAGAGCTGGATCTGAGTAACAATGACCTGAAGGATTCAGGAGTGAAGTTGCTCTCTGCTGTACTGGGGAATCCCCGCTGTAAACTGGAGACTCTGAGGTCAGTATTCCTGTAGTTGGTCAACAAGTGAGAACTGTTCACTAGATCCACATGTGTTTACCAGGCACACATAGTCCAAACCATATGTGTTTGGACAGTGAAGCTTACAGTTTTAAATTTGGCGCTATGCTCAAGCATTTTGGATGTAACTGAGTCAGGTTTGTAGGCCTCCTTGCTCGCACACGCTTTTTCAGTTCTGCCCACACATTTTCTGTATGATTGAGGTCAGGGCTTTGTTATGGCCACTCCAATACCTTGACTTTGTTGTCCTTAAGCCATTTTGCCACAACTTTGGAAGTATGCTTGGGGTCATTGTCCATTTGGAGGACCCAACACTCACACCCTGGCTCAACATACAAGCGTCCCCAGAGCCAGGGCGTGACATACATCCACAGGTACACCTCCAATTGACTCAAAAATGTAAATTAGCCTATCAGAATCTTCTAAAGCCATGACATCATTTTCTGGAATTTTCCAAGCTGTTTAAAGGCACAGTCAACTTAGTGTATGTAAACTTCTGACCCACTGGAATTGTGATACAGTGAATTATAAGTGAAATAATCTGTCTGTAAACAATTGTTGGAAAAATTACTTGTGTCATGCACAAAGTTGATGTCCTAACCGACTTGCCAAAACTATAGTTTGTTAACAAGAAATGTGTGGAGTGGTTGAAAAACAAGTTTTAATGACTCCAACCTAAGTATATGTAAACTTCCGACTTCAACTGTATCTGAAAATTTGGAAAAAATATACTGGAACTGTATTTTCACCACCAACGAATAACAGTGTAATTTGAAATGATTTTACTCTTTGTAGGCTGTCAGGCTGTCTAGTCACAGAGGAAGACTGTGCTTCTCTGGTCTCAGCTCTGAGGTCCAACCCCACACATTATTTGTGCACGGGAACAGTGTAAACAGGGAAAGCTAAGCGTAACATTTTAATACAACCTGTCTGTCATTGTATTTCTTCTGTGTTGGCAGACTTACTGGCTGTAAACTCACAGACACATCCTGTGAAGTGTTAGCCTCAGCTCTCAGTTCAAACCCCTCACACCTGAGAGAGCTGGATCTGAGTAACAATGACCTGAAGGATTTAGGAGTGAAGCTTCTCCCTGCTGGAATGGGGGATCCCCACTGTAAACTGGAGACTCTGAGGTCAGTATTCCTGTAGTTGGTCAACAAGTGAGAACTGTTCACCAGATCCACATGTGTTTACCAGGCACACATAGTCCACACCATGTGTGTTTGGACAGTGAAGCTTACAGTTTTAAATTTGGCACTATGCTCCAGCATTTTGGATTTAATATAGAATGTTTCATATTAGGTGACAGTATATAATCTCACCTTTTATTTGAGGGTATTCATACATATCTGTTTCACCATTTATAAATAAATTGTGAATTGTGAATAATGATGATTGAAAAAGTTAAAAAGAAATAAAGATCATACCCCTAAAATGCCAACCTCTCCTGTTATTGGTAATGGTAACATGTTTTGTTGTAGCCTCTGTAACTTTCTCACTCATTATTATTGATCATTCATTCATGATTTTCTTAATCATGGCATCATCAGGATATATTCAGTAGTGTTTAGAAACATGATATCTACTCATTTAGAAGGAAAATTACTCCAGTCATCATCCACCATTCAGTTACTATCGGGCAAAACATAACCCAAAACACAACCAAACAAACTGCAAATGCATCAATGTCAACTCATATGAAACATTTGATCTCAAATCTAAAATGCTGGAGTATAGAGCCAAATTTAACATGTTGGCTTCACTGTCAAAATATATATTGTGAACTGTAGACTCAATACAATCTAAATCAAATACCTCACTGTCTGTTTTTTGACTGATACTGCTTTTTAACCTCTACGGGATCAGTGTCCCGTATACGGGACGGTTGAGATAACGTGCACTAAAGTGATTATCATGACTGTTGTAAGTAACAGCAAACTTTCCAGGACATAGACATGTCTTATATGGGCAGAAAGCTTAAATTCCTGTTAATCTAACTGCACTGTCCAATTTACAGTAGCTATTACAGTGAGAAAATACCATGCTATTGTTTGAGGAGAGTGAACAACAACAAAATAATTTATCATGGAAAGTGGTTTGATACATTCACTTCTGAAGGTAAATAATGTACTTACATTCAGTAATCTTGCTCTGATTTGTCATCCTAAGTGTCCCAGAGATAAAATGTAGCATAGTCTTGTTTGAGAAAATCCATTTTATATTCAAATGTAGGAACTGGGTTCTACAGTTTGAACCCCTGCTGTCTCTGGCTCCACACCCACCCCGACCGGCCATCTAGATCAAATCAAATCAAATTGTATTTGTCACATACACGTGTTTAGCAGATGTTATAGCGGGTGTGTTGAAATGCTTGTGCTTCTAGCTCCGACAGTGCAGTAATATCTAACAATTTCACAACATATACCTAATACACACAAAACTAGTAAGGAATGGAATTTAAGAAAATATACATATAGGGACAAGCAATGACAGAGCGGCATGGACTAAAATACAGTAGAATATTATAGAATAAGATGCAGTATATACATATGAGATGAGTAGTGCAAGATATGTAAACATTATTAAAGTGACTGTAAACATTATTAAAGTGAATAGTGTTCCATTTCTTAAAGTGGCCAGTAATTTCAATAGGCAGCAGCAGCCTCTAATGTGTCTGTATGTGGGCAGCAGCCTCTCTGTGCTAGTGATGGCTATTTAACAGTCTGATGTCCTTGAGATAGAAGCTGTTTTTCATTCTCTTGGTCCCAGCTTTGATGCACCTGTACTGACTTTGCCTTCTGGATGATAGCGGGGTGAACAGGCAGTGGTTTGGGTGGTTGATGTCCTTGATGATCTTCTTGGCCTTCCTGTGACATTGGGTGCTGTATGTGTCATGGAGGGCGGGTGGTTTGCCCCCGATAATGCGTTCGGCAGACCACACCACCCTCTGGAGAGCCCTGCGGTTGTGGGCGGTGCAGTTGCCGTACCAGGTGATGATACAGCCCGACAGGATGCTCTTAATTGTGCATCTGTAAAAGCTTGTGAGGGTTTTAGGTGCCAAGCCAAATTTCTTCAGACTCCTGAGGTTGAAGAGGCTCTGTTGCGCCTTCTTCACCACACTGTCTGCGTGGGTGGACCATTTCAGTTTGTCGGTGATGTGTACGCAAAGGAACTTGAAGCTTTCCACCTTCTCCACTGCGGTCCCGTCGATGTGGATAGGGGGGTGCACCCTCTGCTGTTTCCTAAAGTCCACGATCATCTCCTTTGTTTTGTTGACATTGAGTGAGAGGTTATTTTCCTGGCACCACACTCCCAGAGCCCTCACCTCCTCCCTGTAGGCGGTCTCGTCATTGTTGGTAATCAAGCCTACTACTGTTGTGTCGTCTGCAAACTTGATGATTGAGTTGGAGGGGTGCTTGGCCACGCAGTCATGGGTGAACAGGGAGTACAGGAGGGAGCTGAGCACGCACCCTTGTGGGGCCCCAGTGTTGAGGATCAGCGAAGTGGAGATGTTGTTTCCTACCTTCACCAACTGGGGGCAGCCCGTCAGGAAGTCCAGGACCCAGTTGCACAGGGCAGGGTTCAGACCCAGGGCCTCAAGCTTGATGATGAGCTTGGAGGGTACTATGGTGTTGAATGCTGAGCTATAGTCAATGAACAGCATTCTTACATAGGTATTCCTCTTGTCCAGATGGGATAGGGCAGTGTGCAGTGTGATGGCGATTGCATCGTCTGTGGATCTATTGGGGCGGTAAGCAAATTGAAGTGGGTCTAGGGTGACAGGTAAGGTGATATGATCCTTGACTAGTCTCTCAAAGCACTTCATGATGACAGAGGTGAGTGCTACAGGGCGATAGTCATTTAGTTCAGTTACCTTTGCTTTCTTGGGTACAGGAACAATGGTGGCCATCTTGAAGCATGTGGGAACAGCAGACTGGGAAAGGGAGAGATTGAATATGTCCATAAACACACCAGCCAGCTGGTCTGCGCATGCTCTGAGGACACGGCTAGGGATGACTTCTGGGCCGGCAGCCTTGCGGGGGTTAACATGCTTAAATGTCTTAATCACGTCGGCCACGGAGAAGGAGAGGCCACAGTCCTTGGTAGTGGGCCTCGTCAGTGGCACTGTGTTATCCTCAAAGCGGGCGAAGAAGGTGTTTAGCTTGTCTGGACCGAGACGTCGGTGTCGGCGATGTGGCTGGTTTTCCTTTTGTAGTCCGTGATTGTTTGTAGACCCTGCCACATACATCTCGTGTCTGAGCCGTTGAATTGCGACTCCACTTTGTTTCTATACTGATGTTTTGCCAGTTTAATTGCGGAGTGAGTAGCTACACTGTTTGTATTCTGCCATATTCCCAGTCACCTTGCCATGGTTGAATGTGGTGGTTCGCGCTTTCAGATTGGCGCGAATGCTGCCATCTATCCACGGTTTCTGGTTAGGGTAGGTTTTGATAGTCACAGTGGGCACAACATCACCTATACACTTCCTGATAAACTCAGTCACCGGTTCAGTGTATTCGTCAAAAATTATTTTCGGAAGCTACCCGGAACATATCCCAGTCCGCGTGATCAAAACAATCTTGAAGCGTGGATTCCGATTGGTCAGACGAGCGTTGAATAGTCCTTAGCACGGGTATTTCCTGTTTGAGTTTCTGCCTATAGGACGGGAGGAGCAAAGTGGTGGTCAGATTTGCCGAATGGAGGGCGGGGGAGGGCCTTATAACCATCCCGGAAGTTCGAATAGCAATGGTCAAGGATTTTGGCAGCGCGAGTACAACAGTCAATATTTTGATAGAACTTTGGCAGCCTAGTCCTCAAATTTGCTTTGTTAAAATCCCCGGCTACAATAAATGCAGCCTCCGGATATGTGGTTTCCAGTTTGCATAAAGTCCAGTGAAGTTCTTTGAGGGCCGTCGTGGTATCGGCTTGAGGGGGGATATACACGGCTGTGACTTTCACCGAATAAAATTATCTTGGGAGATAATACGGTCGGCATTTGATTGTGAGATATTCTAGGTCAGGTGAACAAAAGGACTCAAGTTCCTGTATTTTACTACAATTACACCATGAGTCATTATTCATGAAAAACACACCTCCGCCCTTCTGCTTCCCGGAGAGATATTTATTCCTGTATGCGCGATGAATTGAGAACTCCTCTGGCTGCACCGATTTCGACAGAATATCCCAAGAGAGCCATGTTTCCGTTAAGGTTTCCGTTAGGGAAAGTCGTATTCCTGGTTGTAATGCTGGTGAGTTACCGCCACTCTGATATCCAATAGTTTTCCCCGGCTGTATGTAATGATACAAAACACTTTCTGAGCTAATAATGTAAAAAATAATACATAAAAAAACAAAATACTGCAAAGTCTCCTAAGAGCTAGTCGCGAGGCCGCCATCTTCGTCAGCGCCAGATGTGTGAAAGTTAGTGTATAAGCTAATGATCCATCATGTATGACATTCCTGGGAGTGTGTAAACTTACATTTTGTATTACCTTATCATTTTTGTATGTTCTCTATAGTTATGTACTTGAAAATGTATCAATTGACCAATTCGGCACATTTGGGCAGACTTGATACAAAATAGTCTGCCTCCCGAGTGGCGCAGTGGTCTAAGGCACTGCATCGCAGTGCTAGCTGTGCCACTAGAGATCCTGGTTTGAATCCAGGTTCTGTCGTAGCCGGCTGCAACCGGGAGACCCATGTAGGGGAGGGAATGGCTGGCAGGGATGTAGCTCAGTTGGTAGAGCATGGCGTTTGCAATGCCAGGGTTGTGGGTTCAATTCCCACGTGGGGCCAGTATGAAAAAAATAAAATAATGTATGCACTCACTAACTGTAAGTCGCTCTGGATAAGAGCGTCTGCTAAATGACTAAAATGTAAGGTAAATGTAGTCCAGTATTGCAATGCTTCACTGGATAAATCTGAAATGTTACACACTGCTTCCATCTAGTGGCCAGAATCTAAATTGCGCCTAAACTGCAATATTATGTTGTGGCCTTTCTCTTGCATTTCAAAGATGATGGAACAAAACAAAATATTAGACAACGCATGTCTAATGTGTTATATTGTCCTACATTAATTTCACATTTCCACAAACTTCAAAGTGTTTCCTTTCAAATGGTATCAAGAATATGCATATCCTTGCTTCAGGTCCTGAGCTACAGGCAGTTAGATTTGGGTATGTCATTTTAGGCGAAAATTGGAAAAAAAGGGTCCGATACTTAAGAGGTTAAACTGGTCTGGTCAGTCTACTCAAATATTTGTGCTTTACATTTTTCTCTCTACAAGCAATACTTTTATAATTTGTCCTTTTTAATAATGATAAGTCCATTTATGAATATACAGTGGGGGAAAAAAGTATTTAGTCAGCCACCAATTGTGCAAGTTCTCCCACTTAAAAAGATGAGAGAGGCCTGTAATTTTCATCATAGGTACACGTCAACTATGACAGACAAAATGAGAAAAAAAAATCCAGAAAATCACATTGTAGGATTTTTAATGAATTTATTAGCAAATTATGGTGGAAAATAAGTATTTGGTCACCTACAAACAAGCAAGATTTCTGGCTCTCACAGACCTGTAACTTCTTCTTTAAGAGGCTTCTCTGTCCTCCACTCATTACCTGTATTAATGGCACCTGTTTGAACTTGTTATCAGTATAAAAGACACTTGTCCACAACCTCAAACAGTCACACTCCAAACTCCACTATGGCCAAGACCAAAGAGCTGTCAAAGGACACCAGAAACAAAATTGTAGACCTGCACCAGGCTGAGAAGACTGAATCTGCAATAGGTAAGCAGCTTGGTTTGAAGAAATCAACTGTGGGAGCAATTATTAGGAAATGGAAGACATACAAGACCACTGATAATCTCCCTCGATCTGGGGCTCCACGCAAGATCTCACCCCGTGGGGTCAAAATGATCACAGGAACGGTGAGCAAAAATCCCAGAACCACATGGGGGGACCTAGTGAATGACCTGCAGAGAGCTGGAACCAAAGTACTACACACTACGCCGCCAGGGACTCAAATCCTGCAGTGCCAGACGTGTCCCCCTGCTTAAGCCAGTACATGTCCAGGCCCGTCTGATGTTTGCTAGAGTGCATTTGGATGATCCAGAAGAGGATTGGGAGAATGTCATATGGTCAGATGGTCTCATTTTGTCTGTCATAGTTGACGTGTACCTATGATGAAAATTACAGGCCTCTCTCATCTTTTTAAGTGGGAGAACTTGCACAATTGGTGGCTGACTAAATACTTTTTTCCCCCACTGTATATGGCAGGTTTCAGCACACTGATATATCTGAAAATGTGGAAAAAATATACTGCCAGTGTAATTTGAAATTATTTTACTCTTTGCAGGCTGTCAGGCTGTCTAGTCACAGAGGAAGGCTGTGCTTCTCTGGTCTCAGCTCTGAAGTCAAACCCCTCACACCTGAGAGAGCTGGATCTGAGTAACAATGACCTGAAGGATTCAGGAGTGAAGCTGCTCTCTGCTGGATTGGGGAATCCCCACTGTAAACTGGAGACTCTGAGGTCAGTATTCCTGTAGTTGGTCAACAAGTGATAACTGTTCACCAGATCCACATGTGTTTACCAGGCACACATAGTCCACACCATGTGTTTGGACAGTGAAGCTTACAGTTTTAAATTTGGCGCTGTGCTCCAGCATTTTGGATTTGAGATTGTTTCATATGAGGCGACAGTTCAGAATGTGACCTTTTATTTGAGGGTAATGGTGAGAGGTTAGCATCTTATATTGTAGCCTCTGTAACTTTCTCACTCATTATTATTCATGATTCATTCATGATCTTTCTCAATCATGGCACCATCAGGATTAATTTAGTAGTGTTTAGAAACATGTTATCTACTCACTTAGAAAGAAAATGACTCCAGTCATCATCCACCGTTCAGTTAGTATTGTGCAAAACATAACCCAAAACACAATCAAAACAAACTGCAAATGCATCAATTTCACCTCATATTAAACATTTGATCTCAAGTTGAAAATGCTGGATTATAGAGCAACATTTAAAATGTTGCCTTCACTGTCAAAATAGTTATGGTGTGGACTGTATACTCAATACAATCTAAATCTGATACCTCACTGTCTGTCTTTTGACTGATACTGCTTTTTAGACTGCTCTGGTCAGTCTACTCAAATATTTGTACTATACATTTTTCTATCTACAAGCAATACTTTGATAATTTGTCATTTGTAATCATGATAAATCCATTTATGAATATATATGGCATGTTTCAGCACACTGATATATCTGAAAATGTGGAAAAAATATACTGCCACTATTTTCACCACCAAAGAATAGCAGTGTGGTTTTGAAATGATCTTACTTTTTGCAGGCTGTCAGGCTGTCTAGTCACAGAGGAAGGCTGTGCTTCTCTGGCCTCAGCTCTGAAGTCAAACCCCTCACACCTGAGAGAGCTGGATCTGAGTAACAATGACCTGAAGGATTCAGGAGTGAAGCTGCTCTCTGCTGGACTGGGGAATCCCCACTGTAAACTGGAGACTCTGAGGTCAGTATTCCTGTAGTTGGTCAACAAGTGATAACTGTTCACCAGATCCACATGTGTTTACCAGGTACACATAGTCCACACCATATGTGTTTGGACAGTGAAGCTTACAGTTTTACATTTGGCTCTATGCTCCAGCATTTTTGATTGGAGATTGTTTCATATTAGGCTACAGTACATAATGTCACCTATTATTTGAGGGTATTTTCATACATATCTGTTTTACCGTTTAGAAATGAAAGCACTTCATATATCTAGTTCTCCCATTTGAAGAGCTCATACTTATTAGGACAAATTAACTTATAGTGTATTAAAGTAGTCAAAAGTGTAGTATTTGGTCCCATATTCCTTGCCTGTAGTGATTACATCAAGCTTGTGAATCTACAAACTTGTTGTTTGCATTTGCAGTTTGTTTTGGTTGTGTTTTAGATTTTCCCAATAGTAACTGAATGGTGAATAATCTCCTGCTTCATTTTGGAGTCGCTTTACTTGTATTGTCAGTAAGAATAGAAGATGTTTCTGAACACTTCTACATTCATTTGGATGCTACCATGATTATGAATAATCATGAATGAATCGTGAATGATGATGAATGAGAACGTTACAGAGGCACAAGGATCATACCCCCTCTGTTATTGGTAATGGTGAGAGGTTAGCATGTTTTGTTGTAGCCTCTAACTTTCTCACTCATTATTATTCATGATTCATTCATGATTTTTTATGAATCGTTGCATCATTAAACATAGAAACATGTTATATGCTCACTTAGACAGAAGATGAATCCAGTCGTCATCCACCATTCAGTTACTATTGGGCAAAACATAACCCAAAACACAACCAAAACAAGGTTGATGTAGTCATTATGAGCAACATGGGACCAAATACTAAACATTGACTATTTTAATGCATAATAAGTGAATTGGTCAGAATACTTCCATCAAATGGGGGGACTACATACATGAAGTGCTTTAATTGTTTTAAACAGTGAAACAGATATGTATGAAAATACCCTAAAATAAAAGGTGACATTATATTCTGTCACCTCATATGATCTCAAATCCAAAATGCTGGAGTATAGAGCCACATTTAAAATGTTATCTTCACTGTCAAAATAGAGATGGTGTGGACTGTATACTCAATACAATCTAAATCTGATACCTCACTGTCTGTCTTTTGACTGATACTGCTTTTTAAACTGCTCTGGTCAGTCTACTCAAATATTTGTACTATATATTTTTCTCTCTACAAGCAGTACTTTGATAATTTGTCATTTTTAATAATGATACATACATTTATGAATAGATATGCCAGGTTTCAGGACACTGATATAACTGAAAATGTGTAAAAAAAAGTATTGCCACTATTTTCACCACCAAAGAATAGCAGTGTGATTTTAATATGATTTTACTCTTTGCAGGCTGTCATGGTGTCTAGTCAAAGAGGAAGGCTGTGCTTCTCTGGTCTCAGCTCTGAAGTCAAACCCCTCACACCTGAGAGAGCTGGACCTGAGCTACAATCACCCAGGAGACTCAGGAGTCAGACTGCTCTCTGCTGGACTGGAGGATCCACACTGCAGACTGGAGAAACTCAAGTATGTAGAGGGTTTATGTCAATGTTCATATCAGACATGTTGGAGTTATCAGGCTAGTTAAGACAAACATTCTTATCACCCCTTGGACAAAGTTATATGTGTGTGTGTGTGTTTGTGTGTGTGTGTGTGTGTGTGTGAGTTCACGTGTATGACTCAATGACTGTCTGTTCTTCTGCTTACTGCTACAGTGTGGAACATGGTGGAGAGTACACAATGAAACCTGGACTTAGAAAATGTGAGTGTTGACTGCTGTGAAGAATATGACTAAGAATAAGTCTTAATTCAAGTGAAGTCAAAGTCAAAGACCACCATCATTACTTACTTGGTCATATTAAATATCAGCTGTAGTTCTACAGAAGCACAAATCAGGGACACCAAAGTTTACAAAGAGTTGCTTTGACAATGTGTGTGTCTGTGTATGTGGCGTGTTCCTGTTACATAAGAAATGTGAGTGTGTGTGTTCATGCATACAGGTGTGAGTGTGTGTGTAATTAATGGGAATAAGTGTGTTTTACATTACCATACAGTATAACATATGATCATTCAGCAAGTCTCAAGATACCTTAACTTCTCCTTTTGATACCTAGAAACATCTACATTAAATGAATTAGTGAAAAGTGAGTTAACATTCTAATGTGAATGATGATGATTTTTAATATTGTGTCTGGTTTCCTCCATCAGATGCCTGTGATCTCACACTGGACCCAAACACAGCAAACAGACACCTCTCTCTGTCTGAGGAGAACAGAAAGGTGACATGTAGGAGAGAGGAGCAGCCGTATCCTGATCACCCAGAGAGATTTGAGGGCTGTGGACAGGTGCTGTGTAGAGAGGGTCTGACTGGGCGCTGTTACTGGGAGGTAGAGTGGAGTGGGGGATGGGCTGATATAGGAGTGGCATATAAAGGAATCAGCAGGAGAGGAGGGGGTGATGACTGTGGGCTTGGATACAATGACAAGTCCTGGAGTCTGATCTGCTCTGACTACAGTTACGGAGCCAGGCACAATAATAAGTCCACTACCATAGATGTCTCCTCCTCCAGCTCCCACAGAGTAGGAGTGTATCTGGACTGGCCAGCCGGCACTCTGTCCTTCTACAGAGTCTCCTCTGACACACTGACCCACCTGAACACATTCCACTCCACATTCACTGAGCCCCTCTATCCAGGGTTTAGGTTTTGGTATGATGACACCTCAGTGTCCCTGTGTCAGGTGGTCCCTGTGTCAAACACAACATGATGTTTACCTCTAATCATGTGTTTTATGTTTGATCAGAATATGACATTTAAATACATGGAGTAACACACCAGTTTGGGCCAGTTTATTCCTGTAACTAATAACCATGGTAACTCTGTGTCTGTCTCTTTCCGTGATCCTGCGCCCTGTGAGAACGGTTCAGATGCACCACACACATACACACTGGACACACACTGGACACACACACACACACTGGACACCTACACACACTGGACACACACCTACACACACTGGACACACACTGGACACACACACACACACACACACTGGACACACACACACACACACACACACACTGGACACACACACACACTGGACACACACACTGGACACACACTCACACACACACACACTGGACACACACTCACACACACACACTGGACACACTGGAAACATACACACACTGGACACACACACACACACACTGGACACACACACACACACTTGACACACACAAACACAAACTGGACACACACACACACACTGGACACACACACACACACAGGACACACACTCAACACACACTGGAAACACACAAACACACACACACACACACACACACACACACAGACACACACACACTGGACACACACACACACACACTGGACACAGACTCACACACACTGGACACACACTCACACACACACACTGGACACACACACACACACACACACACACACACACACACTGGACACACACACACATACGAAAACTGGACACACAAACACACACTGGACACACACGCACACACAAACACTGGACACACACACACTGGACACACACACACACTGGACACACACACACACTGGACATACACACGCACACTGGATACACACACCGAACACACACACACACTGGACACACACACACACACTGTACACACACACGCACACTGGATACACACACTGAACACACACACACTGGACACACACACACACACACTGGACACACACACGCACACTGGATACACACACTGAACACACACACACTGGACACACACACACACACACACACACACACTGAACACACACACACACACACGCTGGACACACACACACACACACACACAGACATACACATACACACACACTGGACACAGACACAAACACACACTCTCCAGTGTGTGTGTGTGTGTGTCCAGTGTGTGTGTGTGTCCAGTGTGTGTGTGTGTGTGTGTGTCCAGTGTGTGTGTCTGTGTGTCCAGTGTGTCTGTGTGTGTGTGTGTGTGTCCAGTGTGTGTGTCCTGTGTGTCCAGTGTGTCTGTGTGTCCAGTGTGTGTGTGTCAAATGAAATGAAATCAAATGTTATTTGTCACATGCGCCAAATACAACAGGTGTAGACCTTACCGTGAAATGCTTACTTACAAGCCCTTAACCAACAATGCAGTTCAAGAAAGAGTTAAGAAAATATTTACCAAATAATAAATAGTCACACAATAAAATAACAATAATGAGGCTATATACAGGGGGTACCGGTACCGAGTCAATGTGCGGGGGTACAGGTTAGTCGAGGTAACGTACATGTAGGTAGGGGTAAAGTGACTATGCATAGATAATAAACAGCGAGTAGCAGCAGTGTAAAAACAAATGGAGGGGGGGTGGGGTGTCAATGTAAATAGTCTGGGTGGCCATATGAATGTCCAACAGAGCTGTTGCCAGAGAATTTAATGTTCATTTCTCTAAGCCGCCTTGAACGTTGTTTTAGAGAATTTGGCAGTACATCCAACCAGACAAAAACCGCAGACCACGTGTATGGTGTCATGTGGGCGGGGGGTTTGCTGATGTGAACGTTGTGAACAGAGTGCCCCATGGTGGCGGTGAGGTTATGGAATGGGCAGGCATAAGCTACGGACAACGAACACAAGTGCATTTTATCGATGGCAATTTGAATGCACAGAGATACTTGATGAGATCCCATAGTCGTGCCATTCATCCGCCGCCATCACCTCATGTTTCAGCATGATAATGCACGGCCCGATGTCGCAAGGATCTGTACACAATTCCTGGAAGCTGAAAAAACCCTGTTATTCCATGGCCTGAGTACTCACCAGACATGTCACACATTGAGCATGTTTGGGATGCTCTGGATAGACGTGTACGACAGCGTGTTCCAGTTCCCGCCAATATCCAGCAACTTTGCACAACCATTGAAGAGGAGTGGGACAACATTCCACAGGACACAATCAACAGCCTGATCAACTCTATGCGAAGGAGACGTGTCGCGCTGCATGAAGCAAATGGTGGTGACACCAGATACTGACTGGTTTTCTGATCCACTCCCCTACCTTTTTTTTAAAGGAATCTGCGACCAACAGATGCATATCTGTATTCCCATTCGTGAAATCCATTGATTAGGGCCTAATTAATTTATTTCAGTTGACTGATTTTCTTATATGAACTGTAACTCAGTAAAATCTTTGAAATTGTTGCATGTTGCGTTTATATTTTTGTTCAGTATAATAAAAAAGAGCAGTTCTAAATGTTTGATATGATGTTAGTCACACTAAGTCATTCCATCCTTTCACTAAAGCTCTAAAGTAACTTTTTATTGACAGATGCCTCATTTCCATGTGTTGGATTTTGATGAAAGGAAATCCCATATAGCCTACTGGACAGGACTTTGCTATGGCATCTTCTGTTTGGGTGTCTCAGGTCAGGTCTGAGCCATGATCAGAATGTGTCTCTGTGTCTATTTCCAGCCCTGCCATTTCTACCTGTCCTGATCTAGTGTTTCACCCCTGACCTCCTCACACAGTCTCACTGTCCATGTCTGCTTTTAGCTCCCACCTCTACTTCACTGTGTTATAATGGACCTTATGCTTGTTATGTCAGTTATCAAACATACTGACCTTTCTGACCCTATCCCATGGCCCTACTTTCTACAACTGAACATTTAAATTCCTCTATGAGTTTTGTTTAGTGTCCATTTACTTATTTATGTATTTGTTGTATATTGGGGTTGTGCCGCAGAGCATCATGGGGGTTTGTATGTGTTGAGATGATCACGTTCCAGATAAATGGTTGAACTGATTCCTGTTTCCTGTCTCATCATTATTGAATTGTTATACAGACGTGGTTATGAAACCCACGAGACATAACAACAGATTGGTGATGAGTAAGTCTGAATCTAGAAGAAGTCAGACAGAACAGGTAATAAGACGTATGTGGATATTGTGGAGATACTTAAAGGACATTTTTCACCAGAACCACTAGTTAATGCTGAACGGTTCAGGTTCCACAGGAGACATCAGGAAGAGGGAGAATCAGTAACAATGTTTGCTGCTGCATTAAAGAAACTATCAGAACACTGAGTTTAATGCTGTTCTAAATGACATCATTAGAGACAGACTAGTATCTGGGCTACGGAGTGAAGCTACACAAAAGAGACTGTTGACTGAAAGTCATCTGACCTTGGCAAAGGACATTGAAATCAGTGTGTCCATGGAACTAGCTGCTAAAGAGGCTCACCAGTTGAGTTCATCAGGAACTTAGTGGGTTCATCTAACAATCCTAATCACCAGTTGATACATTTGAATCTCATACACAGGGTATACCTTCCACCTAGAAAACATCATTTAATACAAATCATAACCTCTCCTCTGTGTGATCAATGTAATCAAGGTGCCGTTTGGCTCCTTTATGCATATACATATGTAGCCAAACAACAATTGACAGCTGGTTATCTGCAACTGAAACCATAAAATAACTACTGTAGTGGGTTGTTTACCCAACATATTGCCCGTTCGTCATCATTTTAGTGCAAATGTGTACCTTATTGATTTTATTATTTTAATTGTATTTACCTGCAATAACTGGTTTCCATAATATTCGAATATATATTGTAACAGTATTGTGTCTCTAGCTGTACAACCATTCCTGCTGCTATTTGTTCTGATATATATTTTAACAGTATTGTGTCTCCAGCTGTATAACCATTCCTGCTGCTATTTGTTCTGATATATATTTTAACAGTATTGTGTCTCGGCTGGGATCTTCGTTTCCCGGTGCAGGTTCACTGGAGGAACTACGGCGATGCCTGTAGTACTGGGCGATGAGACTTGGGCATTGGCTCCTCCTGTGTTGGGGTTGGACTTGAGGAAGTCGTTAAGTGCCCGGAGGGTCTCTGATATTTGGGAGAGTTGTTCTTGCAGTGCTCCTTGGTGGGTAATAACATTCATGATCTGGGTGATCTCTGCTGGGCCCATGTTGGAGGCAGAAGCTTGCTGTGACGTGGTTGGACCCAGGAGCAGAGAAGACACCAGATGAGGAATCAGTGGTTAAGGATAAATACAACTTTACTAAGAAACGGTAACAGGAGGATCACAGGAAAACAACTAACACTAAGTCTCGAAAACTCACTCAGGAGACAAAAGCACACAACAATTCAAGCTTCTGCAAAGGACAACAGAAAACACACCTCTCAACAGGGAAATCATAATGAGTAATAGGACACACCTGACTGTCATTAATGTCTCTAGGACGGTCTCTGGTGACAGGTGGAGTTTCTCCCACTCTTCTCTGCAGATCCTTTCAAGCTCTTGTCAGGTTGGATGGGGAGCGTTCTGCACAGCTATTGTCAGGTCTCTCCAGAGATGTTCGATTGGCTTCAAGTACGGGGCTCTGGCTGGGCTGCTCAAGGACATTCAGAGACTTGTCCCGAAGCCACTCCTGCGTTGTCTTGGCTGTGTGCTTAGGGTTGTTGTCTTGTTGGAAGGTGACCCTTCGCCCCAGTCTGAGGTCCTGAGCACTCTGGAGCAGGTTTTCATCAAGGAACTCTCTCTACTTTGCTCCGTTCATCTTTCCCTCAATCCTGACTAGTCTCCCAGTCCTTGCCGCTGAAAAACATCCCCACAGCATGATGCTGACACCACCATGCCTCACCGTAGGGATGGTGCCAGGTTTCCTCCAGACGTGACGCTTGGCCAAAGAGTTCAATCTTGGTTTCATCAGACCAGAGAATCTTGTTTCTCATGGCCTGAGTCCTTCAGGTGCCTTTTGGCAAACTCCAAGTGGGCTGTCAATTGCCTTTTACTGAGGAGTGGCTACCATAAAAGCTTGATTGGTGGAGTGTTGCAGAGATGGTTGTCCTTCTGGAAGGTTCTCTCATCTCCACAGAGGAACTCTGGAGCTCTGTCAGAGTGACCATCGGGTTCTTGGTCACCTCCCTGACCAAGGCCCTTCTCCCCCGATTGCTCAGTTTGGCCAGGCTGCCAGCTCTAGGAAGAGTCTTGGTGGTTCCAAACGTCTTCCATTTAAGATTGATGTTTTCCACTGTGATCTTTGGGACCTTCAGTGCAGCAGAGTTGTTTTGGTACCCTTACCCAGATCTGTGTCTTGACACAATCCTGTCTCGGAGCTCTATGGACAATTCCTTCGACATCATGGTTTTGTTTTTGCTCTTGTAGTATCTGAACATTCCAGAACTTGGCTCTGCTTGCGGAAACATCTGGAAAGTATTACTATAGGGGCCCCCTAAGACAGAGGAGATTCGGATGTGTAAAGGCCAGGGATTGGTCTATCTAAAACCACCCATATTATGTTACATAGGATATAAATACCATGTTTTTGAACAAAGGACGGGGAGAATAACATATTAGAGATTGGGTCAGTTGTTCTCCAGATGTCTGCAGGAATCTGTAAATTGATACTGTAATCTTTGATGTAATAAACCATTATAATCAAGGACAGTGTCAGCGGATTTCTTGTCATCACAGCATAACAGCATCGTTGTCTCGACACCACAGAATGGCGACGAGGATTTGGGACGTGTTGCGTCTTTTCTCAGCGTTCCATTCATGAGCTACGAAGTGACTCCCGCTCAAGATGCCGGCAAATAAGGTGAGATTTCTCACAGCTTTGGGCGCTGGTCGGTTCGTGTGCTTGTGTGTGTGTGTGCGTTGAGGAGATGTACCGTCAAAGGACTTGTGTGTGCGCTTTGCTGTTATTTGCTGTGTGATGAGAATCCGTTCTAAATTTCTAAATTTGTTTGCGTTGGGAACAACAGTGTCTATAAGAATTGTTAACACTGGGCACACGGATATTTGGCTTGAATAAAATTAAAAGGAGTGTCCAGGGATAGCATGAAGGAATAAGGCCAGGAAATAAGGAAAAAGTATACTTTTAGGACGTCGCTGATTTAAGGAAGCCCTCAAACGAGGCGATCATTAGGATGGGCCGAAAATCCTGAAAACTCACTAGGTTGATTTTTAAGGTCAGATCTGGGAACTGGAGTTTGTGGAAGATACATTCCATTGTAAGTTACCTCTCGACATATAGTTGACGAGGTATGTGTTCGAAGTAACCTCTCATTGAATATCTGCAACTCGAGGTAGCAGAAATTTAGGAAGGAACAATGAGAAATAAGGAGCGACGGTAGCATGCTTAGTGTATTGTATGAACGGATGCATTCCTCTTGAATTGTGTGTGTGTGAGAGGAAGAGGGCCTATGCGTGTGTGTAAAAGGGGAGGTCTCTGCTGTGTGTCGACTAAGGATATGACAACAGGGGTTTTAGTTTTTTGTAAGGAAATATGTTAGTTAAGGTTAAAATCTTATGAGTCTCCATTAGAGAGAACGTTAATAATTGTTAACTATATATGAGCCCCTGGGAGGACGTTAAGGTTAAAACCTTATATGAGTCTCTATAAAAGAGAACGTTTAATAATTGTTAAAAAACTATGAGCCCCTGGGAGGATGTTAGATGTAATGGATAAGAAAATAAGTCTACAGATTAGAGTAAAAGATGTGAAGATAGAGGAGAGAGAAAATAGATTGTGGTAAAGTTAAGAAACTTCGAAGTAGGATTTGTGTTCTATGTTCTGTGTTGGTTTGTGAGTTTTGTTAAGTGTTACTGTTTGTCTGTGTTGGAAATAACGGAGGGACAGCTGGTCTGTCTGCTTTCTGTTGTTTAGCTTGGAGAGAGCTGCTTGGGAGAGCTCCTCTCGCTCTGAAATTGCACTGGTGAATGAGCTGCGCATGCGTGGGATTTTATGAGTTTAGAGTTACGTAGACAAATATGCCACTCCCCTGCCTGCACTGAGCTGCTGTGACACGCAGACTTAGTGCAGCAGGGATGTGAAAAGTGGGGAGATTTTGAATACACACAGATAAAGTATTCTGTTTGATAAGTGGCTGTTGCTTAACTATGAAACTATTTGATTGAGATCTATTGAATTTATAAATGAGAGATATGTTGACGGATTAAAAATAAATAAATAAATAAATAAAATAAAATGTTATTGCGCTATATATAATATTCCTGAGTTAAGCTGTTTGCTTATGTCTTAGCGCGAATGTGAACATAGGTATGCATAAAATACTAAATTGTTGTCTGTTTCCTTTGTTCTTCTGTCATGTGAGAGACGAGAAGGAGGAGACAGAGAGAGAGAGGAGGTGCTGACGAGTGCATCATGCGACAGAGTGTGCTGCAACGGATTAAGTCAAATCAAGGCTAGTACTGTTCTATTTACAAAACGTACCTTCCCATAGAGGATATTTTGTGTGCCTAGCATATTTTATGTTGTGACAATTTAACAGGGACTTGGCAACAGACTGATCAATTGATGTAATTAAGAATTGCACATTGGAGTTTTTTGTGCATGGGTTGGTTTGATTAGAGTTGTGTTGGTTATCCAGCACTGACATTATTTTGTAAAATTAAGGTAATTGGGTGATTATTAAGCAATTGGTTTGTGAGTGCTGTAGTGTTGCTGGATTACAGGTCTTTCTTTTTTGGATTGCTCTGAAGTTGACTACTTTCCTTTACTTTTCCTAATCGGATGTGGTAAGATTGCCACTAATCAATAATTTGGTAAAATAAACATTAATTAATACATTAATAAATTAATAAAAATAAATAGATGTATTGATAAATTAATTAATTGATTTAATAAAAATAAAAAAAGGAGGGAAACATAAGCTACATAGTTTAAGTATTTTTTGGTTTACAAATTAATTGGTTTAAAATAATAATAATAATAAAATGATTCACAATAAAGGAATATAAAAGAGTTGTTACAATGGGGAAAAAGGACATAAAAACTACGAAAGTAATTACTCCTGTTGATGTAGTACAAAATAGTAATCCTCTAGTTAATGGTATTGCAAGGTTATCTGGAAAATGGAATAAACGTTGGCCTGACATTGAACAACCGTGGCCAGTGGAAGGGACTCTTAACCCAGACGTCATCGTGATAATGAAAGTGCTTGTGGCCACATATAAGGCAGATCAAAAGAAGGGGAAAAAAGGGGAACAACTTAAAGAAAAGAGACAAAGAGAGCTGGGTGTTCTTAAGCTGTTTGAAAATGAAGGACAAAAACTGATAAAAGATACAAAAGATAAAAGAGACAGAGGTATAGAGAAAATGGCAAAAGAGGTGAAGGTGACAGAAAAACTAATGGCAGAAGTCAATACACCTTTCTCACATACGGATTCAGCAAAAAGACCCCCACCTTACGAGGAAGAAGTAGAGTTTAAGGACGTCTATCCTCAGCTTCCAGTGATCATTCAGGAGGGTGATTATTGCATCAGAGATGAAGATGAACGAATAATAGAGAGAGGACAAGCCGAAACGACCACAAAGATGAATCCAAACTCCAAAAGTAAGAAGAAAACGAGATGTCTGGAAACTAAGGGTGGAGTGAGGTTCAGGAGAATTGAACTTGAAGATGATGATGATGATGATCAGAAAGATTCAGAAGATATCATGGGTGGATATGACCCTGTGATCAGATGGAGGTTGGCCAGAGCGGAAAGAAGGGGTGATGGAAGTTGGAAGAAGAAGAGTACAAGAGATTCGAGTTCTGATGAAAGTGAAGATGAAGACAGCGATAAAGATTTGGAGATTAAAGGTGCTTCATATTCAAGAGGATTTTATCCTACAATGACTAGCACAGAAGAAATACAAAAAGATATAGATCGATGCATATCATGCTTGGATAAGGCCAATAATTTAGAAGAAGTAAGAGAACTGGAAGAACAACTCAAGAAGCTGAAGATACAGAAGAAAAAAACTGCTGAAAAAAGGATCCCAAGAATTGGAGAAGAGGTATACATTGAGGCCAAGACAAGGGAGCACAAGTAAGAAGATGATGCCAGTGATAATTCGAGGACAGAACCTGGAGTATAAGCCTTTGCAGAATACCGATATGTCAGATACAGTGGGGAAAAAAGTATTTAGTCAGCCACCAATTGTGCAAGTTCTCCCACTTAAAAAGATGAGAGAGGCCTGTCATTTTCATCATAGGTACACGTCAACTATGACAGACAAAATGAGAATTTTTTTTCCTGAAAATCACATTGTAGGATTTTTTATGAATTTATTTGCAAATTATTGTGGAAAATAAGTATTTGGTCAATAACAAAAGTTTCTCAATACTTTGTTATATACCCTTTGTTGGCAATGACACAGGTCAAACGTTTTCTGTAAGTCTTCACAAGGTTTTCACACACTGTTGCTGGTATTTTGGCCCATTCCTCCATGCAGATCTCCTCTAGAGCAGTGATGTTTTGGGGCTGTCGCTGGGCAACACGGACTTTCAACTCCCTCTAAAGATTTTCTATGGGGTTGAGATCTGGAGACTGGCTAGGCCACTCCAGGACCTTGAAATGCTTCTTACAAAGCCACTCCTTCGTTGCCCGGGCGGCGTGTTTGGGATCATTGTCATGCTGAAAGACCCAGCCACGTTTCATCTTCAATGCCCTTGCTGATGGAAGGAGGTTTTCACTCAAAATCTCACGATACATGGCCCCATTCATTCTTTCCTTTACACGGATCAGTCGTCCTGGTCCCTTTGCAGAAAAACAGCCCCAAAGCATGATGTTTCCACCCCCATAATTCACAGTAGGTATAGTGTTCTTTGGATGCAACTCAGCATTCTTTGTCCTCCAAACACGACGAGTTGAGTTTTTACCAAAAAGTTCTATTTTGGTTTCATCTGACCATATGACATTCTCCCAATCCTCTTCTGGATCATCCAAATGCACTCTAGCAAACTTCAGACGGGCCTGGACATGTACTGGCTTACGCAGGGGGACACGTCTGTCACTGCAGCATTTGAGTCCCTGGCGGCGTAGTGTGTTACTGATGGTAGGCTTTGTTACTTTGGTCCCAGCTCTCTGCAGGTCATTCACTAGGTCCCCCCGTGTGGTTCTGGGATTTTTGCTCACCAATCTTGTGATCATTTTGACCCCACGGGGTGAGATCTTGCGTGGAGCCCCAGATCGAGGGAGATTATCAGTGGTCTTGTATGTCTTCCATTTCCTAATAATTGCTCCCACAGTTGATTTCTTCAAACCAAGCTGCTTACCTATTGCAGATTCAGTCTTCCCAGCCTGTTGCAGGTCTACAATTTTGTTTCTGGTGTCCTTTGACAGCTCTTTGGTCTTGGCCATAGTGGAGTTTGGAGTGTGACTGTTTGAGGTTGTGGACAGGTGTCTTTTATACTGATAACAAGTTCAAACAGGTGCCATTAATACAGGTAACGAGTGGAGGACAGAGGAGCCTCTTAAAGAAGAAGTTACAGGTCTGTGAGAGCCAGAAATCTTGCTTGTTTGTAGGTGACCAAATACTTATTTTCCACCATAATTTGCAAATAAATTCATTAAAAATCCTACAATGTGATTTTCTGGATTTCTTTTTCTCAATTTGTCTGTCATAGTTGACGTGTACCTATGATGAAAATTACAGGCCTCTCTCATCTTTTTAAGTGGGAGAACTTGCACAATTGGTGGCTGACTAAATACTTTTTTTAGAACAAGTATTTGATACACTGCCGATTTTGCAGGTTTTCCTACTTACAAAGCATGTAGAGGTCTGTAATTTTTATTATAGGTACATTTCAACTGTGAGACACGGAATCAAAAATCCAGAAAATCACATTGTATGATTTTTAAGTAATGAATTTACATTCTATTGCATGACATAAGTATTTGATACATCAGAAAAGCAGAACTTAATATTTGGTACAGAAACCTTTGTTTGCAATTACAGAGATCATACGTTTCCTGTAGGTCTTCACCAGGTTTGCACACACTGCAGCAGGGATTTTGGCCCACTCCTCCATACAGACCTTCTCCAGATCCTTCAGGTTTCGGGGCTGTCGTTGGGCAATACAGACTTTCAGCTCCCTCCAAAGATGTTCTATTGGGTTCAGGTCTGGAGACTGGCTAGGCCACTCCAGGACCTTGAGATGCTTCTTACGGAGCCACTACTTAGTTGCCCTGGCTGTGTGTTTCGGGTCGTTGTCATGCTGGAAGACCCAGCCACGACCCATCTTCAATGCTCTTACTGAGAGAAGGAGGTTGTTGGCCAAGATCAGTGCAGTCGTCCTGTCCCCTTTGCAGAAAAGCATCCCCAAAGAACGATGTTTCTACCTCCATGCTTCACGGTTGGGATGGTGTTCTTGGGGTTGTACTCATCCTTCTTCTTCCTCCAAACACGGCGAGTGGAGTTTAGACCAAAAAGCTCTATTTTTGTCTCATCAGACCACATGATCTTCTCCCATTCCTCCTCTGGATCATCCAGATGGTCATTGGCAAACTTCAGACGGGCCTGGACATGTGCTGGCTTGAGCAGGGGGACCTTGCGTGCGCTGCAGGATTTTAATCCATGACGGCGTAGTGTGTTACTAATGGTTTTCTTTGAGACTGTGGTTCCAGCTCTCTTCAGGTCATTGACCAGGTCCTGCCGTGTAGTTCTGGGCTGATCCCTCACCTTCCTCATGATCATTGATGCCCCACGAGGTGAGATCTTGCATGGAGCCCCAGACCGAGGGTGATTGACCGTCATCTTGAACTTCTTCCATTTTCTAATAATTGCGCCAACAGTTGTTGCCTTCTCACCAAGCTGCTTGCCTATTGTCCTGTAGCCCATCCCAGCCTTGTGCAGGTCTACAATTTTATCCCTGATGTCCTTACACAGCTGTCTGGTCTTGGCCTTTGTGGAGAGGTTGGAGTCTGTTTGATTGAGTGTGTGGACAGGTGTCTTTTATACAGGTAACAAGTTCAAACGTGCAGTTAATACAGGTAATGAGTGGAGAACAGGAGGGCTTCTTAAAGAAAAACTAATCGGTCTGTGAGAGCCGGAATTCTTTCTGGTTGGTAGGTGATCAAATACTTATGTCATGCAATAAAATGCAAATGAATTACTTAAAATCATACAATGTGATTTTCTGGATTTTTGTTTTAGATTCCGTCTCTCACAGTTGAAGTGTACCTATGATAAGAATTACAGACCTCTACATGCTTTGTAAGTAGGAAAACCTGCAAAATCGCAAAATCAAATACTTGTTCTCCCCACTGTACTTGAGAAGCTGCCTACTCTTCAAGATGGAGCATATCCTTGGATTTCAAAATTGGAAGAAATTACGGTGGGAACACAGTCTGCCATAGGAGACATTAAGAGACTTTTGGCTAATCTCCTTGGGATTCCAGGTATGGAATACATTTTTCAGAGAGCTGGACTTCATCGATATGTGGGGACTGCGGTGAATGACCCTGAATTGTTGGCTGCAAGTAAAAATCGGCAGTGGAGAGCACTGAAAGATACGTTTCCAACAAATGTGCATCCTGACAACATTCTGATTGACCCACTAGGACAACAAGAAAATCAGAGAGCCTATGTGTCAAGAGTTCATCAAGTGTGGAGAAATATTATGTCAATTTTGAGAGCTAAACTGCAGATGGGACTGCCCTCACCAGTAAGGAGCAAACTGGCAGAGGTGGTTGGACTTGGAAGCATGACAAAAGGTGTCTATACAGATCATATAGCCCATCAAGTGGATCTGTACCGGAAAAAGGAACACAACCAGAAAGAACAGGACCAAGAAACTCTCAGAAAACTCAATCAAATACAACTGGTGGAGAATAAGAAGGAGAAGAAACAAGCTTTGGTTATGCAGAATCAGTGTGCACCAAATCAACAATCACTGCCACAGCTTCAACCGAACCAGTTCCAACCGCAATTGTACCAGCCACCAATAGCGGTACCAGTTGCTTCATATCCACAGCCAGTTTCTGGACAGACACAGAATTGGAGAGGAAGAGGACGAGAAGGCTTAGGAAGAGGAAGAGGAGGAAGATTTAAGCCATACTTCCAGAAGTCTTCAGAAGTGTGTTATAATTGTGGACAGGTTGGTCACTTTGCCCGTGAGTGTAATGGGCCAGGAGGAAACACCAGAGGGAATTTCAGAGGAAGATACAGGGGCCAGTCAAGATCATCTGGAGGACCGGTGAACCCTTATAGGGGCCCGGAGCAAGGATTCTAGGGGTGCCCAGAAGATCCGAAAGGGGGGTGTCAGCTGGTAGCATCAGGACCGGAAAAAGATCCAACAATTGAGGTGAAAGTAAACAACCGACCATTGGAGGTGATGGCGGATAGCGGAGCTGCTTTTACCTGTGTTCAGCCTGAAGATGCTACACATCTCCCTATGTCCAATCAACTAATTAGGACAATCTGATTTGAGGGAGTGAAACAGCTAATTCCGCTTACGGAACCAATTGAGCTCTGCTATGAAAATCAGAAAATTACAATATCCATACTGGTATCAGAACATACACCTATTGCATTGTTGAGAAGAGATGCATTGTGTAAATTGAACTGTACAATAAAATGTACACCAGACGGCTGTCTGGTAGAAGTGCCAAAGGAAAAGGTTAACCAATTGTTGATGACGACAGAGATGGATTCTTCTTCAGTATTCTGGATTGGAAATCTCAGTGAAGATTTTTTGAAGCAGGCTAAGATATGGGAGAAATTCATTGTGGCAAACATGCCAGATGCGAGGCTTCCGGAATATCCATTTCATTGTATGCTCAAGTATTTCAAGAATGCTGCCCAGTCTAACTCAGAGGAATGGTTGAGTCATCAACCAAAGAAAGTTCAACTCAGCTCATGTTGCATAATTTTAGGACCACACGGAGCAGCTATGAAGATAAACACGGACGTTTATCTGGATAAAGAATTTGAGATTGAGAATAGTGTGCCACATGTGACCTTGTTGGTTTCTGAAGGCTATGAGCAGAAGCAAATAGGAGAAATTATGACAGAAGCAGAGAAAGCTGTTTTCGTACCGGTGAAAGAGAATTTGGTGATTTGGAGGAGTGAAGATCAGCGATTTCTCAAAATCATGATTTCGGCTCAAGGAAAAGGAGAGCCACAAGCTGTACGGATGACACATGAATCTATTTGCAGTGCGAAGATGGATTCAGACCCTATGAAAGAGGAGATGTTGCAACAAGTTCCAGAATGTTTGTGGTATCAACACAGTACCGATATTGGACTTGTGAAATCAGCCCAACCGGTGAAAGTTGAACTTCGACCAGGAGCCAGACCTCCTTGGAAGAATCAGTATCCATTGAAAGATGAAGCAATCCAAGGGATCGAACCACAAATTGAAGGACTTTCGAAAGCAGGTGTTTTGAAGACAATAAAAAATCCTCAGAGTAACAATCCTTTGTTGTCTTTGGAGAAGCCATGAGGGGTTGATAGTAGCGCCTCTAGACCTATTAGGTCTGATGATTTAGGAAGCACATGGGTTAGCTCATGTTGCAAGGGGGGAGGGAGGTTAGGAGAAAGATCACAAAGGAGTATGGTTTTTGGGAACCATATTTGCTTTAACAGGTTGACTATGTCATAGGCAGGTGCACAATCTGTCTGAAAAATAATGTTCGCAGGGGTGTGACTGTTTTTCTTGGTTACATTCCTATACCAAGAGGTGCATAATATGTCCAACTAAGCTAAAATATGCTCAGTCGGTTGCTAAGTTCTTGTGTAAAGAAGTGATAAGCAGGTGGGGATTTCCCGATCTAAATATCCTCAGATAGTGGGAAAGAGTTTTGTGGATAAATCAGTGAAATGGATTTAGAAAAAATTGGGGAAAAGTCAGACCAAAACGTTACGGAAACTAGGGTTGAAGTAACTCTAGGAAAGTCAGCTCAGCTTCCATGCCAGTGCACGAGAGAGAACAGTGGTGAAGGGAAATTTAGAGTTCAGTGGGAAGATGGCTATGGCAGGAGTTTAGATCTGTTAGGAGCAGTTGCATTGAGACAGTATGCGTTGCTGAATGATAAGAGAAGACTGAAGATTGGGCGGCAGGTAGCTTAGTGTTTAAGAGCATTGTGCCAGTAACCAAAAGGTTGCTGGTTCTAATCCCCGAGCTGACTAGGGGAAAAATCTGTCGATGTGCCCTTGAGCAAGGCACTTAACCCTAATTGCTCCTGTAAGTCGCTCTGGATAAGAGCGTCTGCTAAATGACTAAAATGTAAAATGATTGAGGGTGATTGCAGTCTCTATGTGTACAATTCCCAGCAGGAGGATCAAGGTGATTATAAATGTATTTTTTATAATCCACAGTTTGAAAGTGAGGGATTAGAGTCGGGACTGAGAGTTAATGTAGTGACACTAGTGGTGATAGATGGAAATACAATTAAAGAGCTCCAAGCAGTAGGGATAATAGATGAATCAACAACAATGACATCAACACTTCAGCCTAATACAACAACAGTGAGAAGCAATTCAACTCTTTCAACATTGACAGTTATTAAAGCTATAAATGTATCACATTTGATTACAATGGCGCCTCAGAAAATCGCTCCAACACCAATTTTAGAAGAAAATACTGTCATTAGGGTTAGGATGGGTGGTACAGCTCATCTTCCTTGTAGATGTGAGAGACGGAGTGGGGTTGGTGACATTCCTCCCACGTGGAGAGATAATTATGGAGAAGAAGTGTTGTTATCAGGACCAGAAGTAGAAGCTGTGCCACATAGTCAAAGGAAGTATATTTTGTACAACGATATGAAGTGGAAGAGGGTTATGAGTGATTGCTCACTTATTTTGCGTAATATTACATGGGAAGATCAGGGAGAATATACGTGTACTTATTTAGAGCCAGCGTTCAAATTTGTTCCGGTTAAGAATGATTGGTTAGAAGGCTATGTAACTCGTAAGGTGACGCTTATGATGGAATATTTAAAGTCTGTTGAAGTTTCCACAGTCACCAAAGGAGTTCAGGAGCAGTATATTACAGTAGCTACTCCAACAATAAATAATACACAGAGGACATCTATAACTTTGCAACTGGACCTAATTAAGAGTGTTAATATCAATTTCAATCAATTTTCAATCAATTTTATTTTATATAGCCCTTCTTACATCAGCTAATATCTCGAAGTGCTGTACAGAAACCCAGCCTAAAACCCCAAACAGCTAGTAATGCAGGTGTAGAAGCACGGTGGCTAGGAAAAACTCCCTAGAAAGGCGAAAACCTAGGAAGAAACCTAGAGAGGAACCAGGCTATGAGGGGTGGCCAGTCCTCTTCTGGCTGTGCCGGGTGGAGATTATAACAGAACCATGCCAAGATGTTCAAAAATGTTCATAAGTGACAAGCATGGTCAAATAATAATCAGGAATAAATCTCAGTTGGCTTTTCATAGTCCCGACGTATGGTCCTAGGGCTCAGGTCTCTCAGTTGGCTTTTCATAGCCGATCATTAAAGAGTTGAAAACAGCAGGTCTGGGACAGGTAGGGGTTTCGTAGCCGCAGGCAGAACAGTTGAAACTGGAATAGCAGCAAGGCCAGGCGGACTGGGGACAGCAAGGTGTCATCATGCCCGTTAGTCCTGACGTATGGTCCTAGGGCTCAGGTTCTCAGAGAGAAAGAGAGAACGAGAGAATTAGAGAGAGCATACTTAAATTCACACAGGACACTGGATAAGACAGGAGAAGTACTCCAGGTATAACCAACTAACCCCAGCCCCCCGACACATAAACTACTGCAGCATAAATACTGGAGGCTGAGACAGGAGCGGTCCGGAGACACTGTGGCCACATCCGAAGAAACCCCCGGACAGGGCCAAACAGGAAGGATATAACCCCACCCACTCCGCCAAAGCACAGCCCCCGCACCACTAGAGGGATATCCCCAACCACCAACTTACAATCCTGAGACAAGGCCGAGTATAGCCCATAGAGGTCTCCACCACAGCACAAACCAAGGGGGGGTCGCCAACCCAGACAGGAAGATCACGTCAGTAACTCAACCCACTCAAGTGACGCACCCCTCCCAGGGACGGCATGAAAGAGCACCAGCAAGCCAGTGACTCAGCCCCTGCAACAGGGTTAGAGGCAGAGAACCCCAGTGGAGAGGGGAACCGGCCCGGCAGAGACAGCAAGGGCTGTTCGTTGCTCCAGCCTTTCCGTTCACCTTCACACTCCTGGGCCAGACTACACTCAATCATATGACCTACTGAAGAGATAAGTCTTCAGTAAAGACTTAAAGGTTGAGACCGAGTCTGCGTCTCTCACATGGGTAGGCAGACTGTTCCATAAAAATGGAGATCTATAGGAGAAAGCCCTGCCTCCCGCTGTTTGCTTAGAAATTCTAGGGACAATTAGGAGGCCTGCGTCTTGTGACCGTAGCGTACGTATTGGTATGTACGGCAGGACCAACTCGGAAAGATAGGTAGGAGCAAGCCCATGTAACGCTTTATAGGTTAACAGTAAAACCTTGAAATCAGCCCTTGCCTTAACAGGAAGCCAGTGTAGGGAAGCTAGCACTGGAGTAATATGATCAAATTTCTTGGTTCTAGTCAGGATTCTAGCAGCCGTATTTAGCACTAACTGAAGTTTATTTAGTGCTTTATCCAGGTAGCCGGAAAATAGAGCATTGCAGTAGTCTAACCTAGAAGTAACAAATGCATGGATTAATTTTTCTGCATCATTTTTGGACAGAAAATTTCTGATTTTTGCAATGTTACGTAGATGGAAAAAAGCTGTCCTTGAAACAGTCTTGATATGTTCGTCAAAAGAGAGATCAGGGTCAAGAGTAACGCCGAGGTCCTTCACAGTTTTATTTGAGACGACTTTACAACCATCAAGATGAATTGTCAGATTTAACAGAAGATCTCTTTGTTTCTTGGGACCTAGAACAAGCATCTCTGTTTTGTCCGAGTTTAAAAGTAAAAAGTTTTCAGCCATCCACTTCCTTATGTTTGAAACACAGGCTTCTAGCGAGGGCAATTTTGGGGCTTCACCATGTTTCATTGAAATGTACAGCTGTGTGTCATCCGCATAGCAGTGAAAGTTAACATTATGTTTTCGAATAACATCCCCAAGAGGTAAAATATATAGTGAAAACAATAGTGGTCCTAAAACGGAACCTTGAGGAACACCGAAATGTACAGTTGATTTGTCGGAGGACAGACCATTCACAGAGACAAACTGATATCTTTCCGACAGGTAGGATCTAAACCAGGCCAGAACTTGTCCGTGTAGACCAATTTGGGTTTCCAGTCTCTCCAAAAGAATGTGGTGATCGATGGTGTCAAAGGCAGCACTAAGGTCTAGTAGCACGAGGACAGATGCAGAGCCTCGGTCTGATGCCATTAAAAGGTAATTTACCACCTTCACAAGTGCAGTCTCAGTGCTATGATGGGGTCTAAAACCAGACTGAAGCATTTCGTATACATTGTTTGTCTTCAGAAAGGCAGTGAGTTGCTAAGCAACAGCTTTTTCTAAAATTTTTGAGAGGAATGGAAGATTCGATATAGGCCGATAGTTTTTTATATTTTCCGGGTCAAGGTTTGGCTTTTTCAAGAGAGGCTTTATCACTGCCACTTTTAGTGAGTTTGGTACACATCCGGTGGATAGAGAGCTGTTTATTATGTTCAACATAGGAGGGCCAAGCACAGGAAGCAGCTCCTTCAGCAGTTTAGTAGGAATAGGATCCAGTATGCAGCTTGAAGGTTTAGAGGCCATGATTATTTTCATCATTGTGTCAAGAGATATAGTACTAAAACACTTAAGTGTCTCTCCCGATCCCAGGCCCTCGCAGAGCTGTGCAGATCCAGGACAGCTAAGCCCTGGAGGAATACGCAGATTCAAAGAGGAGTCCGTAATTTGCTTTCTAATGGTCATGATCTTTTCCTCAAAGAAGTTCATGAATTTATCACTGCTGAAGTGAAAGCCATCCTCTCTTGGGGAATGCTGCTTTTTAGTTAGCTTTGCAACAGTATCAAAAAGAAATTTTGGATTGTTCTTATTTTCCTCAATTAAGTTGGAAAAGTAGGATGATCGAGCAGCAGTGAGGGCTCTTCGGTACTGCACGGTACTGTCTTTCCAAGCTAGTCGGAAGACTTCCAGTTTGGTGTGGCGCCATTTCCGTTCCAATTTCCTGGAAGCTTGCTTCAAAGCTCGGGTATTTTCTGTATACCAGGGAGCTAGTTTCTTATGACAAATGTTTTTCGTTTTTAGGGGTGCAACTGCATCTAGGGTATTGCGCAAGGTTAAATTGAGTTCCTCAGTTAAGTGGTTAACTGATTTTTGTCCTCTGACGTCCTTGGGTAGGCAGAAGGAGTCTGGAAGGGCATCAATTAATTTTTGTGTTGTTTGAGAATTTATAGCACGACTTTTGATGCTCCTTGGTTGGGGTCTGAGCAGATTATTTGTTGCGATTGCAAATGTAATAAAATGGTGGTCCGATAGTCCAGGATTTTGTGGAAAAACATTAAGATCTACAACATTTATTCCATGGGACAAAACTAGGTCCAGAGTATGACTGTGGCAGTGAGTAGGTCCAGAGACATGTTGGACAAAACCCACTGAGTCGATAATGGCTCCGAAAGACTTTTGGAGTGGGTCTGTGGACTTCTCCATGTGAATATTAAAATCACCAAAAATTAGAATATGATCTGCTATGACTACAAGGTCTGATAGGAATTCAGGAAACTCAGAGAGGAACGCTGTATATGGCCCAGGAGGCCTGTAAACAGTAGCTATAAAAAGTGATTGAGTAGGCTGCATAGATTTCATGACTAGAAGCTCAAAAGATGCTTCTAGTCATGAATACATCAACTAACGCAACTATTTTAATAGTAACTTTGAAAGAGATGAATGTTACGACGGCGATAACAAATTTCGGAAATGTGACACAGAAGTCTATGATAAAGATGGAGATTGGTGTAAATGGTAGTAAGGATAGTGTTGAAATAGGAGAACAGATGGTAGCAGAGAATGATGTAGATTGATCTGAAATAGTGCAGAATACTCTCCCGGAGGTACAGGATGAGTTCTTTAATTTTGATGGAACACCAGAAGATATATCTGATCAATACCGCTCGTTTGTCACAAGCTGATGTGGATGCGGTGTTGGAGTCAGGCGCAGGACACAGAAGCTCAGTCAAACAAACTTTACTAGTCAAATATACAATACAAAAATAAACGGGCTTCAAACACTGGAGGCGAGCGATTACGCATACAATGTGTAAAAACACTATCAACAAGAGAACAAAACTCTGACATCAACGAACAGGCGGACAATCACACACAACTGCTAACAAAACAAAAGGAAACTTATAGGTGACCTAATCAATACATAACACAAAACAGGTGCACTAACAAGACAAGACCAAACAAACATCGAGACATCAAGCGGTAGTAGCTAGTACTCCGGGGACGACGAACGCCGAAGCCTGCCCGAGCAAGGAGGAGGAGCAGTCTCGGCGGAATTCGTGACAGTACCCCCCCCTTGACGTGCGGCTCCAGCCGTGCGCTGACCCCGGGCTCGGCGGCGGCCAGGAGGACGCGGAGCAGGGCGCGTGGGATGACTACGGTGGAACTCAGTCAGGAGGGATGGATCTAAAATGTCCCTCCTAGGCACCCAGCACCGTTCCTCCGGGCCGTACCCCTCCCACTCCACCAGATATTGTAGACCCCCATCCGACGTCTCGAATCCACGATGGACCGGACCGAGTACGCCGGAGCCCCCTCGATGTCCAGTGGGGGCGGAGGAGTCTCTCTTATCTCATTGTCCTGGAGTGGACCAGCTACCACCGGCCTGAGGAGAGACACATGGAACGAGGGGTTAATGTGATAATCATTAGGCAGTTGTAACTTGTAGCAAACCTCGTTCAATCTCCTCAGGACTTTGAATGGCCCCACAAACCGCCGACCCAGCTTCCGGCAGGGCAGGCGAAGGGGCAGGTTTCGAGTCGAGAGCCAGACTCGATCTCCAGGGGCGTATACTGGACCCTCACTGCGGTGGAGATCGGCGCTCGCCTTCTGCAGACGGATGGCCCGCTGCAGATGGACGTGTGCAGCGTTCCACGTCTCCTCCGAGCGCCGAAACCACTCATCCACCGCAGGAGCCTCGATCTGGCTCTGATGCCATGGTGCCAGAACCGGCTGATACCCTAACACACACTGGAAAGGGGTCAGGTTAGTAGAGGAGTGGCGAAGAGAGTTCTGAGCCATCTCTGCCCAGGGGATATACCCCGACCGCTCCTCCTGCCGGCCCTGGCAATATGATCTCAGAAACCTACCCACATCCTGGTTCACTCTCTCCACCTGCCCATTACTCTCAGGGTGGAACCCCGAGGTAAGGCTAACCGAGACCCCCAAGCGTTCCATGAACGCCCTCCAGATTCTAGAGGTGAATTGGGGACCCCGATCAGACACTATATCCTCTGGAACCCCGTAGTGCCGGAAGACGTGGGTAAACAAAGCCTCAGCAGTCTGTAGGGCAGTAGGGAGACCCGGCATTGGGATGAGACGACAGGCCTTAGAGAACCGATCCACAACGACCAGAATAGTGGTATTCCCCTGAGAGGGGGGAAGGTCTGTAACAAAGTCCACCAAGAGGTGAGACCACGGCCGTTGTGGAACGGGCAGGGGTTGTAACTTCCCCCTGGGCAGGTGTCTAGGCGCCTTACACTGAGCGCACACCGAGCAGGAGGAGACATAAACCCTCACGTCCCTAGCCAATGTTGGCCACCACTACTTAACACTAAGGCAGTGCACTGTCCGGCTAGTACCTGGATGTCCAGAGGAGGGTGACGTATGAGCCCAATAAATGAGACGATCACGGACCTCGAGCGGCACGTACGTCCGACCCACTGGACACTCTGGGGGAGTAGGGTCGGTGCGTAACGCCCGCTCAATTTCCGTATCGACCTCCCATACCACCGGTGCCACCAGACAAGACTCCGGCAGTATGGGAGTGGGCTCAATGGACCTCTCCTCTGTGTCATACCGCCTGGACAGGGCGTCTGCCTTACCGTTCTGGGACCCTGGGATGTAGGTTATCTTAAACACGAACCGGGTCAGGAACATGTTCCACCTAGCCTGACGAGGGTTCAATCTCCTAGCTGCCCAGATGTACTCCAGGTTACGGTGATCAGTCAGAATGAGAAAAGGGTGTTGAGCCCCCTCAAGCCAATGCCTCCACACCTTTAGAGCTTGAACCACGGCTAACAGCTCCCTGTCCCCTACGTCATAATTACGTTCCGCCGGGCTGAGCTTTTTAGAATAAAAAGCGCAGGGACGGAGCTTAGGAGGCGTGCCTGAGCGTTGCGACAGTACTTCCCCAATCCCGGCCTCTGACGCGTCCACCTCTACCTGGAACGCTAAAGCGGGGTCCGGGTGCGCGAGCACCGGAGCCGAAGTGAACAGGTCCTTCAGTTTACCAAACGCCCTGTCCGCTTCAGCCGACCACTGCAAACGCACCGGGCCCCCCTTCAGCAGGGAAGTATTGGGAGCTGCTACCTGTCCAAAACCCCGGATAAACCTCCGGTAGTAATTGGCAAACCCCAAAATCTGCTGCACCTCTTTAACAGTGGTTGGGGTTTGCCAGTTACGCACGGCTGACACACGGTCAATCTCCATCTTCACCCCTGACGCGGACAACCGATGACCCAAGAAGGAGATGGACTCCTGGAAAAACAGACATTTCTCTGCCTTGACATACAAGTCATGCTCCAACAGCCTACCCAACACTCGGCGCACCTGGGCTACATGCTCAGCTCGTGTAGAAGAGTACACTAGGATGTCGTCAATGTACACTACCACACCCTGCCCATGCAGGTCCCGGAAGATCTCATCCACAAATGATTGGAAGACTGAAGGAGCATTCATTAACCCGTATGGCATGACGAGATACTCATAATGACCTGAGGTGGTACTAAATGCCGTCTTCCATTCATCTCCCTCTCTAATGCGCACCAAGTTATAGGCGCTCCTGAGATCCAGTTTTGTGAAGAAACGCGCTCCGCATAATGATTCAGTCATACTCGCAATCAGAGGAAGAGGGTAACTGTATTTAACAGTGATCTGATTGAGACTACGATAATCAATACACGGGCGCAACCCTCCATCCTTCTTCTTCACAAAAAAGAAACTCGAGGACGCAGGGGATGTGGAGGACCGTATGTATCCTTGTCTCAGGGACTCGGCTATGTATGTCTCCATAGCCGCCGTCTCCTCTTGAGACAGAGGATACACATGGCTCCGCGGGAGTGCCGCACCTGTCTGGAGGTTTATCGCACAATCTCCCTGTCTATGAGGTGGCAATCGCGTCGCCCTAGTCTTGCTGAACACGAGTGCCAAATCCTCATACTCAGGGGGAATGTGCATTGCGGGCACTTGGTTCGGACTCTCCACCGTGGTCGCCCCAACGGAAACACCTAAACATCGCCCAACACACTGGTCAGACCACTCCTTGAGAGCCCTCTGTTGCCACGAAATGGTGGGGTCATGGGTGATTAACCAAGGAAGCCCCAGCACCACGGGATACGCAGGAGAGTCGATCAGGTACAACTGAATGATCTCCTCATGACCCCCCTGCGTCTTCATCTTTAGTGGCGCTGTGACCTCCCTAATCAACCCAGATCCCAACGGGCGGCTATCTAGGGCATGGACAGGGAAGGGTGCATCAACAGGCAGGAGGGGAATCCCTAACTTAATACAACATTTCCGATCAATAAAATTCCCAGCTGCGCCTGAATCGACTAGCGCCTTATGCTGGGAATGAGATGCAACCTGAGGAAATACCACAGGTAGACACAAGTGAACAACAGAGAGCTCTGGGTGAGTGGGGCGCCTACTCACCTGGAATGACTCCCCAGTGCGTGACCTGTTGCCCCAACTCCCTGGAGACCCTCCCCAGCACCTAGCCACAGTGTGTCCTCCACGGCCACAGTTGGTGCAGGGGACGGCCCCCCTCGGGCTCTCTCCTCCTCTCTCTAGCGCCAGCACCCCCGAGCTCCATAGTGCTAGGCTCGGAGATGCTGGGGGATGGAATGGACGGCCCCAACTCGGGACGTCCGCGGGTGGCCAGCAGGGTATCCAGACGGATGGACATGTCCACCAGCTGGTCGAAGGATAGAGTGGTGTCCCTGCAGGCCAGCTCTCGTCGAACGTCCTCACGTAGGCTACACCGATAGTGGTCGATGAGGGCCCTCTCATTCCACCCCGCATCCGCCACTAGAGTCCGGAAATCCAGGGCGAACTCCTGTGCGCTCCTCTTCCCCTGTCGGAGGTGGAACAGACGCTCCCCCGCCGCTTTACCCTCAGGAGGGTGATCGAACACAGCCCTGAAGCGGCGGGAGAACTCCGCGTAGCTGATGGTGGCGGCGTCTATTTCCCTCCATTCGGCGTTGGCCCACTCCAACGCCTTGCCGGAGAGACAGGAGATGAGGGCGGAAACGCTCTCGTATCCCGAGGGCGCCGGGTGTATGGTGGCCAGGTAGAGTTCTACCTGAAGGAGGAACCCCTGACACCCGGCTGCGGTGCCATCATACGCCCTTGGGAGCGAGAGCCGAATCCCACTGGACTCCGGAGCTGGTCTGGTGCGGCTGGCCGATGGTGGTGGTAAGGTAGGAGGAGGTGTGGGCACGCCTCCCCTTTCCCATAGGGTGTTCATCACCTCTTGCATGGCGGAGCCGAGTTGCTGGATCCTGGCGTCCTGGCAGCTGACCCGATCCTCCAGCGACTCGGTCGCCGCCGCTGCTCCTAATGACTCCATAGTAATGGTGTGTGATTCTGTCACAAGCTGATGTGGATGCGGTGTTGGAGTCAGGCGCAGGACACAGAAGCTCAGTCAAACAGACTTTACTAGTCAAATATACAATACAAAAATAAACGGGCCTCAAACACTGGAGGCAAGCGATTACGCATACAGTGCGTAAAAACACTATCAACAAGAGAACAAAACTCTGATATCAACGAACAGGCGGACAATCGCACACAACTGCTAACAAAACTAAAGGAAACTTATAGGTGACCTAATCAATACATAACACAAAACAGGTGCACTAACAAGACAAGACCAAACAAACATCGAGACATCAAGCGGTAGTAGCTAGTACTCCGGGGACGACGAACGCCGAAGCCTGCCCGAGCAAGGAGGAGGAGCAGTCTCGGCGGAATTCGTGACATCGTTAGGGAAGAGAGAAACTAAATGGAAGGCATATGGATTTGATTCTTCTGTTTTGCAAATTAAAGATGGATGGGCAGGTAGGAATCTATGGTTCCAGCAGTTAACTCATTCTGTAAGATCAGTGAGGAATCTTGAGGGTCCATGTCTGTTGAGAATTCCAGCACCAGGCACATGGGGTTCAATCTTAGAGACGGTGGCTCAACCTCTATCAACTGCGTGTCAATCTTATGCTTTATCATGGCTGTTGTATCAGCAACAATCATTAACAGATATAATGATGTCGTTGTCGAAGCATTTGTTTAGGCCTAGGTTTAATTGTTCTTAGTTAAATGAATTACCCTATGTAAATTTGTTAGATCGGAAGGAAAATCAGTTAACAGCGATTCCTGAAGCATTGGAGGTGAAACCTGTGAGGGCTAAAAGCTGTTTTTGTTCAAATAAAACATATGATGGAACGGGTATGTTTATGGGAATATCAGATTGTGATGATTATATGATGACTTTGGGTAAGCATGAACGTAAGGTTAGTGATGAGACATATAAAGTAACTTTTTATGTTCCATTTAGTAAGAAGAGCAGGACTTTGATGGTGAAAGATCAGCTTTTGCCTGGCAATGTGACTATTGGGAATTTTCTAGATATTTGGTGGGTTTGTGGTGATAAAGCATATATATTCTTACCCTATGGATGGACAGGATGTTGTTACATGTCGACGGGGAGGCACCGGACACTGCTAAATCTGATTCTAGGTCTGGCAATAGGGTGAAAAGGGAAATGGCGAAATTTCATAATTTGGAATCCTACCATTGGAGGATAAGTCTAGGAGAGAAGTCGGGACTTGGACTTTTTCCATGGTATGGTGTAACATTTTTGGCAGATCACATTGATAATATTACCTATACTTTGCAGGGTTTTGCAAATGAAACGATACGAGGGTTTAACCTTCTGTCAAATACTCAAAGAAGTCACAGACTGACGCTGTTGAAACATGACATGGCTCTTGACTATATTTTAGCCAAACAAGGTGGCTTATGTTTGGCTATTGTCAAAGTCGCGTTAATTCAAATCTGGTATCAGGAACAAAAGAGGTAAACACGACTTCTAAGGTATACTAGTTATTTTAATTAATGCAAATACCTTCAATGGTAAATATGATGTTTCGTATATACGGGCTCTCTGAGATGTCTCGCAGAACACCCCAGACAACTGACACATTGTTTCAGAAACAATACCCAAATACTCTGACAGAAAGTTTCCCACTCCTCTGCTGGCCAATTAGAGTAAAGACTTGAGCGTGGTTTAAACTTTCTCAGCCAATCCGTTGGTTCAGGGGTTGTTCTCATCTCTTCGGCGCCATTTGTTACACACTTCAGCCAGGCACAAGATTATCATAACAACCTATCATAGTGAGAAGAGCCAGCTCCCTTAGACATCATTCCTATGTCCAAGGAAGACTCATAGATCACAAAGAACCATTATAGTCTAGCATTTGAAGACACAATCCTTATCTTATTTTTACCCCCTAAAACAGCTCTTCACATCAATCACAGCCTTGCCAGGTGTCACAACCTACATTAGCCCAGTCAAGACTGCATTCTTTCTAAGTTAGTCATCCCATCAATTTAGGAGAATAATAAATCCCCAATACTATGAACTTGACGGGGGATGATTGTTATACTTTGATCCCCGATATTTCCGATAATATCACTAGTGTTATAGATGCATTGAAGAATATAAGGGATGCGTTTGGTCGATCTGAAGGAGCTGGATGGTCAGCGAAGGCTTGGTTGCAAGATCAGTTAGGCCCAGTGGGAGCAGTGATTGTTCAGATTTTAGTAGCAGCTCTTGTAGCGCTGTGTGTGATGTTTTGCTTTTGTACTTTGTTATTGACTTTTGCGAAGGCTATGATATTGAGATGGGTTGGAGTTGTGATGCCTGGAGACAACACTCAGATGGCGTTGTTAACTGTTACTGATCTAGATGGAGATAAACAAGTGGGACTGGATGGAGTATTGATGGATAGATATCCATTTTGAATATCCGATAATTTTTCACGTCTTTACATATTATTGTGATATTTAGTATTTTCTTATGAATCAAAGGGGGGAAATGGAATGTGATTCATTTTATATATCATTTTATATATCATTTTTATATTATTGTTGATATTGATGTTTTAATTTGCATGTGTTGTTTTGCAAAAGATACTGGTTGGTGTTTTCTTTTCTTCCAGAAGTATATGGGGAATGTGTAGAGTGGGATTCAAATACTCAAACATGGACAATATGAATGGACTGGAGGAAGTGGAACAAGGAAGGTGTGGAAATGTTCAGATTCCATCATCGACGTTGCATTGAAAGTCGACACTGCTGAGGAGATGCAGTGTAGTGGACTACATTCCAGTGTCTGCAATGATATATAGACATATTTGTATGTGTAATACATAATTTGTGTCATATTCTTTCTGTATTAATTTTTGAAGAATTATGTTTTCTGTTGTTGGGTACATGTGGGGACCTCAGATGTTTTTGTTTTTTTCGTGGATGCTTAGGGATATTGGGTCTAGGCAGGGACAGAGAGAATCCACAGGAGGGTCCGATGGGTCGACCAGCCTGAATGTGGACAAGTTTGATTGTACTTTGTTTTCTGAGGCTTTCATGTGTATTCAATTGCATCATAGTTTAAAATGCATTGATAAAGATTTATAAATTGATCTGGAGTACTTAGGTGGTCGCCTGGGGCAGAGGGGCCGTGAGAGAATTTTTCTGTCTTGATTGATTGATGGATATTTGGAAAGAAAGCTGCCAGACAGGTTTTTAGCTCTTACACTCCATAACGATTTGTTTACACTTCATAAACATTTGTTCACATTTTGTTTTATTGTTAAACTTACACAAGATTTGTCATAATCCTATTCGTTTTGTTTTCGAGACTTAATTAGTCTCGAAGGGGGGAAATATGTAGTATCTGAACATTCCAGAACTTGGCTCTGCTTGCGGAAACATCTGGAAAGTATTACTATAGGGGCCCCCTAAGACAGAGGAGATTCGGATGTGTAAAGGCCAGGGATTGGTCTATCTAAAACCACCGATATTATGTTACATAGGATATAAATACCATGTTTTTGAACAAAGGACGGGGAGAATAACATATTAGAGATTGGGTCAGTTGTTCTCCAGATGTCTGCAGGAATCTGTAAATTGATACTGTAATCTTTGATGTAATAAACCATTATAAACCATTACCATTATGTCATCACAGCATATCAGCATCGTTGTCTCGACACCACACTCTGACATGCACTGTCAACTGTTGGACCTTATATAGACAGTTGTGTGCCTTTCCAAGTCATGTCCAATCAATTGAATTTACCACAGGTGGACTCCAATCGAGTTGTAGAAACATCTCAAGGATGATCAATGGAAACAGGATGCACCTGAGCTCAATTTCGAGTCTCATAGCAAAGGGTCTGAATACTTATGTAAATAAGTGCAACAATTTCTAAAAACCAGTTTTCACTTCGTCATTATGGGTTATGGTGTGTAGATTATGGGTTAAAGTAATTCAATCCATTTTAGAATAAGACTGTAACGTAACAAAATGTCGAAAAAGGAACTCCGGAATTGACGTTATACACATGTAGCATGATGGTGGCTAGCAGCAGCTGAGAGAAGCCACAGAAAATATTATTTGTGATATCAGGTTGTTAATTGCAATTTTGCATGTTTATTAAAAAGTCCTTCCCTAAACGTGAAATCACTCAAATTCTGGGGAGTGACAAAGAAGACAACTGTGAAAGTGGAGGCTGGTCTCGGACAAGGACAGGCTTGACTAGTGTCTCTCTCTGTGGATGGAGGAGATGAAGTGATCAGACAGCTAGCCCAGACCTTGCAGGACTGTCTGGCGTTGACTGACCCAGTGCAGCAGATCCAACTGGTCAAGAAGGTTATTTTCCTGCTGAAAGGTGAATTAATCTCCCAGTGTCTGGTGGAAAGCAGACTGAACCAGGTTTTCCTCTAGGATTTTCCTGTGCTTAGCTCCAATACGTTTCTTTTTTATCCTGAAAAACTCCCCAGTCCTTGGCGATTACAGGTATGCCCGTGGCATGATGCGGCCACCACTATGCTTGAAAATATGGAGAGTGGTACTCGGTAATGTGTTGTGTTGGATTTGCACCAAACATAAGACCTTTGTATTCAGGTCAAAAAGTGAATTGCTTTGCCACGTTTTTTGCAGTATTACTTTGGTGCCTTGTTGCAAACAGGATGCATGTTTTGTAATTTTATTTTCTTCTGTGCAGGCTTCCTTCTTTTCACTCTGTCAATTAGGTTGCTGTTGTTGAGTGACTACAATGTTGTTGATCAATGCTCAGATAATTGTATGTGTGACGTACAAAGATGAGGTAATCATGAAAAATTCATGTTAAACACTATTTTTGCACACAGAGTGTGTCCATGCAACTTATGTGACTTGTTAAGCACATTTGAGTGCTTATTGACTCAAGACATTTCAGCTTTTCCTTTTTTATTCAGTTGTAAAGATGTCTGGAAGGATAATTCCACTTTGTACCTTGTGTGGTATTGTGTTTAGGCCAGTGACAAACATATCTCAATTTGGTCAGTTTTGTATTCAGGCTGTAACAACGGAATGTGGAGGGAGTCAAGGGGTGTGAATACTTTATTTAGGCAGTGTAACTATACTGAACAACAATATATACCAACATGTAAAGTGTTTGTCCCATGTTTCATGAGCTGAAATAAAAGATCCCAGAAATGTAAAAAAAAAAAATTCGGTCTGAATACTTTCCGAATGCACTGTATGTGCGCAATTGGTGCATTTCAGTTCAAATTGAGCTTATTCAGCAGTGCTTGGAAACTAAACATGGTGGCCAACTATTCACATAGGAGAGTTACAATGTTTCAATCAGTTGGCAGCCAACTGCTTATAGTAGCAAACAGAGTTGTTACTAATAATAAGACACCTGGAATCACACATGCTAAGACCCCAGAATTGTTACAATTACAATTAAAATATAATTTTGATTTAACATATTTAATATTAACTGTAAAAATAGTGATATATCATTTGAGCTTTGGAAACAAGTGCTTTCATAAATGCATGGCGGGCCTCGTTTCACTGGAGCAGTGTAAAATAAGCTTTCGCTCAATGACCCAGCATTAACAAATTTTGTTTATTTATCAAATTTGATTGTCCAACATCAGCATTTCTTTATTTCGTGGCCCGCCTAGAGTGGCGTCTTTCCACTGCTGTGGTGCTGCATTGGGTTTAGGATGTAGTTTATTTAAGTCTAAAAATTACAAAGTAAACTCATAGTACACGATAATTGATCAGTCTTACAAATTACTCGGTGATAGAATTAATGCGAGGGTCTGATCAATGCTTACCTTTTATTGAAAGACAAGTTGCCTTCCTCGCAGCAAAAGCATGCACTGCTTGTTGGAGGTTGAGTTTGTAAGACAACTCGTCCTCAATTGATATGGTGGCGAGTCCATTGAGTCTCTCTTGACTCATAATAGAGTGCAGGTAGTTTTGATGAGTTTGAGCTTGGAGAATGTGTGCTCTCCACTTGCCTCTGTCACGGGGAGTGTGAGGAGAACTCTCAGGGTAACAAAGGCATTGGGGTACAAGGAGGCCACTTGGAGTCTGGATATGTACTCCAGTGTGTCGAGTGGTTTTGCCTCACTGTCCAGTCTCCTGCTCAAGGCTCTTTTGCGTCAATGTCCCTGGAATCCCTGTACGTAAGGGCCCTCTCTAGTGTTGTGCAGTCCCTGGTAAGTGCTGCAGTGTCCATGTCCTTGATGGTGGGGATGTTGTACAGGATGCTGAAAACACTTCTGAGCTCTTCTAGCTGTGTAAACAGACCAGATAGCAGAATCAAGAATCTGATTAAAGATGTTATACCAAACGAACACATGAAGCCAACATTGTTCATCTTGGCGGTGATGCTGTTTGCCTCCAACCTTGTTTTAGCACCACAGCTTCCTGTGAGCTTGGTGTCGGTGGAGATGGCCTCCACCCCGCTCTCCCATCTCGTGGTGCTGAGGGGTTTCACAGCCTCCACCCGGCTCTCCCATCTCGTGGTGCTGAGGGGTTTCACAGCCTCCACCCGGCTCTCCCATCTCGTGGTGCTGAGGGGTTTCACAGCCTCCACCCGGCTCTCCCATCTCGTGGTGCTGAGGGGTTTCACAGCCTCCACCCCGCTCTCCCATCTCGTGGTGCTGAGGGGTTTCACAGCCTCCACCCGGCTCTCCCATCTCGTGGTGCTGAGGGGTTTCACAGCCTCCACCCGGCTCTCCCATCTCGTGGTGCTGAGGGGTTTCACAGCCTCCACCCGGCTCTCCCATCTCGTGGTGCTGAGGGATTTCACTGTGAGTCCATCTTTTACATGCTCTTTCAGCACGTCCCAGCGGTGTGTAGATCCAGATAAAAATGTAGAAATCTCTTTGGATGGTGTAAAGAAAACTCTGCCTCCTCCAAACAACACAATGCTTATATCCCACACTCTCTTTTGAACTCTGCTGTGCTCCCCCCGTTGTCATTTCCCTGTCATCTCATGTCCATGATGGTCCACGTTGTCATCCCCCTGTCATCTCATGTCCATGATGGTCCACGTTGTCATCCCCCTGTCATTTCATGTCCATGATGGTCCACGTTGTCATCCCCCTGTCATCTCATGTCCATGATGGTCCACGTTGTCATCCCCCTGTCATCTCATGTCCATGATGGTCCAGGTTGTCATCTCCCTGCCGTCTCATGTCCATGATGGTCCACGTTGTACATCCCCCTGTCATCTCATGTCCATGATGGTCCAGGTTGTCATCTCCCTGCCGTCTCATGTCCATGATGGTCCACGTTGTACATCCCCCTGTCATCTCATGTCCATGATGGTCCAGGTTGTTATCTCCCTGCCGTCTCATGTCCATGATGGTCCACATTGTCATCCCCCTGCTGTCTCATGTCCATGATGGTCCACATTGTCATCTCCCTGCCGTCTCATGTCCATGATGGTCCACGTTGTCATCTCCCTGCCGTCTCATGTCCATGATGGTCCATGTTGTACATCCCCCTGCCATCTCATGTCCATGATGGTCCACGTTGTACATCTCCCTGCCGTCTCATGTCCATGATGGTGATGCCATGTTCCTGTAGTTTTGAGAAGAGGAGCTCGGTCATACCCTCCCCCGTTGTGTCAAGCAGTTCACTAAAACCAGGAAGTGCTCTCTCGTGCTCACTGACCCATCATCCTCGGTTGAAACAAAACGCACCACCATGGTCATCTGCTCTGTTTTGCTCTTGTCAGGTGTGTAGTCCAAAATTATATAAACATATTTGGCTGCTTTTAGCTCACTGCACACTGTCTGTTGGATCTCTTGAGCCAGCATGTCTATGATTTTATTCTAGATTATTTGCACGTGTTTCTTTGGACTGCACTCTAGTTGCATGCTCCTTCTTGATTCCATCAAAGATACCCAGCATTTCCACAAATTTCAGAAAGTTCCCATTATTTGGCTCGTTGAGCCTGTCAGTGGTCCCACTTCGCGCAATGTTCTGGGTGACCATTACGCGTCTCAGGGCTATGAGCCTCTGCAGCACCTGCTGCCAGTGGAGAGACTCTCCGTCAATAGCCCATTTTCATTTATTTAATTTTATTTAACCTTTATTTAACCAGGTAAGCCAGTTGAGAACAAGTTCTCATTTACAACTGCGACCTGGCCAAGATAAAGCAAAGCAGTGCGATAAAAACAACAACAACACAGAGTTACATATGGAATAAACAAAACATTCAGTCAATAACACAATAGAAAATCTATATACAGTGTGTGCAAATGTAGTAAGTTATGGAGGTAAGGCAATAAATAGGCCATAGTGCAAAATAATTACAATTTAGTATTAACACTGGAGTGATAGATGTGCAGAAGATGATGTGCAAATAGAGATACTGGGGTGCAAATGAGCAAAATAAATAACAATATGGGGATGAGGTAGTTGGGTGGGCTAATTACAGATGGGCTGTGTACAGGTGCAGTGATTGGTAAGCTGCTCTGACAACTGATGCTTAAAGTTAGTGAGGGAGATAAGAGTCTCCAGCTTCATAGATTTTTGCAGTTCGTTCCAGTCATTGGCAGCAGAGAACTGGAAGGAATGGTGGCCAAAGGAGGTGTTGGCTTTGGGGATGACCAGTGAGATATACCTGCTGGAGCGCATACTACGGGTGGGTGTTGCTATGGTGACCCATGAGCTAAGATAAGGCGGGGATTTGCCTAGCAGTGATTTATAGATGACCTGGAGCCAGTGGGTTTGGCGACTAATATGTATTGAGGGCCAGCCAACGAGAGCGTACAGGTCACAATGGTGGGTAGTATATGGGGATTTGGTGACAAAACGGATGGCACTGTGATAGACTACATCCAACTTGCTGAGTAGAGTGTTGGAGGCTATTTTGTAAATGACATCGCCGAAGTCAAGGATCGGTAGGATAGTCAGTTTTACGAGGGCATGTTTGGCAGCATGAGTGAAGGAGGCTTTGTTGTGAAATAGGAAGCCGATTCTAGATTTAACTTTGGATTGGAGATGCTTAATGTGAGTCTGGAAGGAGAGTTTACGGTCTAACCAGACACCTAGGTATTTGTAGTTGTCCACATATTCTAAGTCAGACCCGCCAAGAGTAGGGATTCTAGTCGGGCGGGCAGGTGCAAGCAGTGTTCGACTGAAGAGCATGCATTTAGTTTTACTAGCGTTTAAGAGCAGTTGGAGGCTACAGAAGGAGTGCTGTATGGCATTGAAGCTCGTTTGGAGGTTTGTTAACACAGTGTCCAATGAAGGGCCAGATGTATACAAAATGGTGTCGTCTGCGTAGATGTGGATCTGAGAGTCACCAGCAGCAAGAGCGACATCATTGATATACACAGAGAATAGAGTCGGCCCGAGAATTGAACCCTGTGGCACCCCCATAGAGACTGCCAGAGGTCCAGACAACAGGCCCTCCGATTTGACACATTGAACTCTATCTGAGAAGTAGTTGGTGAACCAGGCGAGGCAGTCATTTGAGAAACCAAGGCTATTTAGTCTGCCAATAAGAATGCGGTGATTGACGGAGTCGAAAGCCTTGGCCAGGTCGATGAAGACGGCTGCACAGTACTGTCTTTTATCGATTGCTGTTATAATATCGTTTAGGACCTTGAGCGTGGCTGAGGTGCACCCATGACCAGCTCGGAAACCAGATTGCATAGCGGAGAATGTACGGTGGGACTCGAAATGGTCGGTGATCTGTTTGTTAACTTGGCTTTCAAATACTTTCAAAAGGCAGGGCAGGATGGATATAGGTCTGTAACAGTTTGGCTCTAGAGTGTCACCCCCTTTGAAGAGGGGGATGACTGTGGCAGCTTTCCAATCTCTGGTGATCTCAGATGATACGAAAGAGAGGTTGAACAGGCTGGTAACAGGGGTTGCTACAATTTCGGCGGCTAATTTTAGAAAGAAAGGGTCCAGATTACCTAGCCCATCTGATTTGTAGGGGTCCAGATTTTGCAGCTCTTTCAGAACATCAGCTATCTGAATTTGGGTGAAGGAGAAGCGGGGGGGACATGGGCAAGTTGCAGCGGAGGGTGCAGAGCTGGTGGCCGGGGTAGGGGTAGCCAGGTGGAAAGCATGGCCAGCCGTGCAAAATGCTTATTGAAAGATTATCGTAGATTTATCGGTGGTGACAGTGTTTCCTAGCCTCAGTGCAGTGGGTAGATTTTGACAGACAAGCTGTCTTCATCAAGGTATCCTGACGTTGGTTATTAGGTTATTAAATTATTGCTTCTGAGCTCCTAGCATGTGCGGCTCGCCTTTTCTTTTTCAAGTGTTCTACTCCGATAACCAGCACCTCGTCTAAATAGGTGTGCGTTTCTTTCGCCTCCATATTAATCTGGTACTGGTCCTACCATATAGATCAGGGATGGACAATTCCAGTCCTTGGGGGTCGGAGTGGTGTCACAGTTTTTCCCCATCCCTAGCAAACACAGCTGATTAAACTTATTGCATTCTAAACTGAAGCCCATGAGTATTTGATTATTAGAGTCAAACGTGTTAGCTGGGGCTGGGGAAAAAGTGTAACACCAATCAGGTCCCGAGGACTGGAGTTGCCCATCCCTGATATAGATGCTCTGTTTGCACGCATCGAGGGATGTGGTGACAGTGGAGACAAGGGAGCACACAGAAACAGCATAAACAGCTTTGTCCTTTTAGAAAGTCGTCATAATCCCTACATAAATATGATATGTATGCAAGAAATGCAGAGCCACTTCCAAAAACATATTGACAGAGTCTAGTATCTAGTAATCTAATCAATTATTTTTCAACCCCTTTGTTATGGCAAGCCTAAATAAGCTCAGGAGTAAAAATGTGCTTAACAAGTCACATAATCAGTTAGATGGACTCACTATGTGTGCAATAATAGTGATTTTTGAATGACTACATAATCTCTGTACCCCACACATGCAATTATCTATTAGGTCCCTCAGTCGAGCAGTGAATTTCAAACATAGATTCAACCATGAAGACCAGGGAGGTTTTCCAATGCCTCGCAAAGAAGGGCACCTTTTGGTAGATGGGTACAAATAAAGCAGACATTGAATATTCCTTTGATCATGGTGAAGGTATTAATTACGCTTTGGATGGTGTATCAATACACCAAGTCACCACAAAAATACAGGTGTCCATCCTAACTCAGCTGCCAGAGAGGAAGGAAAACGCTCAGGGATTTCACCATGAGGCCAATGGTGACTTTAAAACAGTTAGAAAGTTTAATGCTTTGATAGGAGAAAACTGAGGATGAATCATCAACATTGTAGTTACTCCACAATACTAACCTAATTGACAGAGTATGCACTCACTAACTGTAAGTCGCTCTGGATAAGAGCGTCTGCTAAATGACTAAAATGTAAATGTAAAAGAAGGAAACCTGTACATTCATTGTGTTTGCAATAAGGCACTAAAGTAAAACTGCAAATAATGTGGCAAAGAAATTAACTTTATGTCCTGAATACAAAGCGTAATGTTTGGGGCAAATCCAACACAACACATCACTGAGTACCACTCTTCATATTTCCAATTATGGTGGTGGCTGCATCATCTTATGGGTATGCATGTCATTGGCAAGGACTAGAGACTTTTTTAGGATAAAAATAAACGGAATAGAGCTAAGTACAGGCAGATTCCTAGAGGAAAACCTGGTTCAGTCTGCTTTCCAACAGACACTGGGAGACAAATTCCCTCTTCAGCAGGACAATAACCTATAACACAAGGCCAAATATTCACTGGAGTTGCTTACCAAGACGACATTGAATGTTTCTGAGTGGCTTATTTACAGTTTTGACTTAATTCGGCTTGAAAACCTATGCCAAAAAAAAATGGCTGTCTATATAATGTATAATGCATATATTTTGCAATCCAGTTGTGCAAAGCTCTTGGAGACTTACCAAGTAAGACACAGCTTTAATCGACTCAGGGGTGGGAATACTTATGTAAATGAGATATTTGAGCATGGTGAAGGTATTAATTAAACTTTGGATGGTGTAGATATTGTAATTTCAAAAGCGTGTTTTCAATTTGTCATTATGGGGTATTGTGTGTAGCTGCGTGAGAGAAAATATTATAATTGAATCCATTTTTAATTCAGGCTGTAAGAAAACAACATGTGGAATAGGTTAAGGGGTATGAATACTTTCTGAATGCACTGTATATCTGCAAGAAAGTGATAAATAAGTGACTGTTTGAAAGGGGGTCATATAAACATTGCCTTATTTATATTTTTACATATAACATAAAGTTAATTCTGTCTGAAATAGTCATGCTATAATGGGCGTCGTTTCTCATACCAAATTTCCATTCTGGCTCAAACAAAGCAATCTGATCATGCTCCAGTCAAAAACAGCTATAGGGAATGCCTATACATTGTCCAATCTCCTTCCACACATTGATTTCATCTTTATTCAGAAAGAAACAAACTTGAAATTAAGTGTTGTTTCAGTGTCTTGTTGCAGGTTGTGCAATGTTCAAAAGTGTGTGAGAGAAAAAGCATTAAATTGTGTGTGGTGTCAAGTGTGGATGGTCCTATGTATGCTAATAGCCGAGATTGGATATTTCAGCACCATGGACAGCAGCGACATTGGGATAGCGAGATCTGTAATTCAGCAACACATGACACTGGATAGCGGCTGTCTCAGGTGAAGTTGGCATTGGGAAAATCCCATCTAATGGGAAACGAGGCATAGGAGGCAAAAAGACTGAAGGAGAAGACTCCCACAGGAACTCTTGGCTTAACTGTTCTGCCACATTCATTTCAAATGTTACATTTTTCGATTTGTAAATAAAAGGGAACACATCTGCAAATAATGTAAACTGACTTTTCTAACTACACTGTACAGCTTTAGTGTGTCTGTGCGTCATAGGTACAACTGCAAGCAATTCGCTTCTCAAATCCTTCTCAAATGTCTGTTTAATGTGAGAAATAAAATGAAAAACAACTGTTAGACTAATACAATGCGTACTGTCACGAAATATTACTATTCCTAACAAGACAACGAAGTGATGGTCTTTACCCGCCATGGAGACTTATAAAGGCTACTTCCCCCCCACCAAAAGTTCCCACGCTGAGCGATGTTGTTTACTACATCATTATGCATATAATTCAAGTCATACCTTTATTGTCATTCATGCTCTTATTTTTAACCGAGTAGCTTTGCAAAAGTGTAACCTGCGTCAATTCAGAGCTAGGAAATATTGGAATAACGTGCTAAAGAGGACCACACCCGTCGCTATGGGCGGGCCATAGGGGGCCGGGCCCGCCCCCAAAAATGCTTGGCACCCCCCACTTGAGGCACAGATCTCTTAAAAAGTGAGGTGGAACTTTCTGAGGTGGAAGTTGGGAGAGTTATATTTCAGTGAAACGTAAGTGAAGGAGGCCCCGCTCTCTCGCTTTCCCAGATGTTTAGTTCATTTCCTTCCGATCTCCTTTGCATTATTGTAGCCATTTTCTGTAGCCTGTCAACTATGCGTCTGTCTATCCCTGTTCTCTCCTCCGCACAGGCTATACAAACGCCTCACACCGCGTGGCTGCTGCCACTCTAACCTGGTGGTCCCTGCGCGCACGACCCACGTGGAGTTCCAGGTCTCCGGCAGCATCTGGAACTGCCGTTCTGCTGCCAACAAGGCAGAGTTCTTCTCAGCCTATGCTACCCTCCAGTCCCTCGACTTCTTGGTGCTGACGGAAACATGGATTACCACTGAAAACACTACTACTCCTACTGCTCTCTCCTCGTCTGACCATGTGTTCTTGCATACCCCGAGAGCATCTGGTCAGCGGGGTGGTGGCACAGGAATCCTCATCTCTCCCAAGTGGACATTCTCTCTTTTTCCCCTGACCCCTCTGTCTATCTCCTCATTTGAATTCCATGCTGTCACAGTCACTAGCCCATTCAAGCTTAACATCCTTATCATTTATCGCCCTCCAGGTTCCCTTGGAGAGTTCATCAATGAGCTTGACGCCTTGATAAGTTCCTTTCCTGAGGACGGCTCACCCCTCACAGTTCTGGGTGACTTTAACCTCCCTACGTCAACCTTTGACGCATTTCTCTCTGCCTCCTTCTTTCCACTCCTCTCCTCTTTTGACCTCACCCACTCCGAGTTGGGCATCTCTGGCGCGGCTTACTCTTGGATTGCGTCCTACCTGACAGGTCGCTCCTACCAAGTGGCGTGGCGAGAATCTGTCTCCGCACCACGTGCTCTCACCACTGGTGTCCCCCAGGGCTCAGTTCTAGGCCCTCTTCTATTCTCGCTATACACCAAGTCACTTGGCTCTGTCATATCCTCACATGGCCTCTCCTATCATTGCTACGCAGACGACACAAAACTAATCTTCTCCTTTCCCCCTTCTGATAACCAGGTTGCGAATCGCATCTCTGCATGTCTGGCAGACATATCAGTGTGGATGACGGATCACCACCTCAAGCTGAACCTCCCGGGGAAGGACTGCCTGTTCCATGATCTCGCCATCACGGTTGACAACTCCGTTGTGTCCTCCTCCCAGAGTGCAAAAAGCCTTGGCGTGACCCTGGACAACACCCTGTCGTTCTCCGCTAACATCAAGGCGGTGACCCGATCCTGTAGGTTCATGCTCTACAACATTCGGAGAGTACGACCCTGCCTTACACAGGAAGCGGCACAGGTCCTAATCCAGGCACTTATCATCTCCCGTCTGGATTACTGCAACTCGCTGTTGGCTGGGCTCCCTGCCTGTGCCATTAAACCCCTACAACTCATCCAGAATGCCGCAGCCCGTCTGGTGTTCAACCTTCCCAAGTTCTCTCACGTCACCCCGCTCCTCCGCACACTCCACTGGCTTCCATTTGAAGCTCGCATCTGCTACAAGACCATGGTGCTTGGCTACGGAGCTGTGAGGGGAATGGCACCTCCGTACCTTCAGGCTCTGATCAGTCCCTACACCCAAACGAGGGCATTGCGTTCATCCACCTCTGGCCTGCTGGCCCCCCTACCTCTGCGGAAGCACAGTTCCCGCTCAGCCCAGTCAAAACTGTTGGCTGCTCTGGCACCCCAATGGTGGAACAAGCTCCCTCACGACGCCAGGACGGCGGAGTCACTCACCACCTTCCGGAGACACTTGAAACCCCACCTCTTTAAGGAATACCTGGGATAGGATAAAGTAATCCTTCTACCCCCCCTTGGGGTAGTTGGAGAAGGAGACCCTGGACGACAGTCTGAGCCTGATGCTAGTAGCTCTGTGGAGTCCGGGGCAGCATTTGGGCCACAACTGCCTGTTGAATCAGTGGGTATGAGTGACCTCAGCATGGACAAACCCAAACAGGTTGTGTTGAGGAAATATTCAGTCAAAATGTTTGGTTAAAAAAAACGATCATTTTCCTCTAGCTGGTGTAGTGTCGAGTTAATGTTGCTAATTATGCTGTGAAACAAAGGAGTCCGCTTATACTGAACTTTGATCATAAGTTTTATTTATATCACAAGATTTCAGCATAAGTTTACAGATGTCAAGATCATCCGGAAAGCAGCATCCCAAACGAATATGTCTGCTCCCAATGTTCTTTGTCTCTACCCCATACTTATAATCTTTACAAAAATATGGGTGGCTCCCTCTACTGTCCAATCACCTGTCTCCAACAACCAGACTTCTTCTGTTCTATCACTCTAAAACGGCTCCCTCTAAAACTAAATAAACATCCTCTCAGTTTCCACTTGAAAAAATTAGCAAAATCATAATTCTCCATACACTACATATTCCCCCCTTCGAGACTAACTAAAAGTCTCGAAAACAAAAAGAATAGGATTATGACAAGTAACAATTTATCTTATTGAGTATCTTTAACAATAAACCAAAAAAAAAATTATATTGAGTGTAAAGACCTTTCTATGAAATATGAACAAATCTTTATGGAGTGTGAATACATTACTATGAAATATGAACAAATCTTTATGGAGTGTGAGAGCGAAAAACCTGTCTGGCAGCCTTCTTTCCAAATATCCATCCATCAATCAAGACAGTAAAATTTTCTCACGGCCCCTCTGCCCCAGGCAACCACCTAAGTACTCCAGATCAATTCATAAATCTTTATCAATGTATTTGAAACTATGATGCAATTAAATACACATGAAAGCCCCAGCAAACAAAATACTATCCAAAATGTCCACACTCAGGCTGGTCGACCCATCGGACCCTACTGTGGATTCCTCTATCCCTGCCTAGACCTCATGTCCCTAAGCATTCACGAAATAAACAAAAACATCTAAGATCCCCACATGTATCCAATAACAGCAAATATCATTCTACAAAAATTAATACAGAAAGAATATGACACAAATTATGTATTACACATGCAAATATGTCTATATTTCATTGCAGACACTGGAATGTACTCCACTACACTTCATCTCCTCAGCAGTGTCGACTTCCAATGCATCGTTGATGATGGAATCTGAACATTTCCACACCTTCCTTGTTCCATCTCCTCCAGTCCCTTCATATTGTCCTTGTTTGAGCATTTGAATCTCTACATATTCCCCCAAATACTTCTGGAAGAAAATAAAAGACCAAACAGTATCTTTTGCAAAACAACACATTCAAATTAAAACATCAATATCAACTAAGAATATAAAAAATGACATATAAAATCATATATAAATGATATATAAATGATAGAAGGTGATTCATTTATATTTCCCCCCTTTGATTCATAACACAATACTAAAATCACACTAATATTGAAAAACATTTGAAAAATGATGAGATAATCAAAATAGATATTTATCCATCAATACTCCATCCAGTCCCACTTGTCCATCTTCATCCAGATCAGGAACAGTTAACAACGGCATCTGAGTGTTGTCTCCAGGCATCACAACTCCAACCCATCTCAATATCATAGCCTTCGCAAAGGTCAGTAACAAAGTACAAAAGCAAAACATCACACACAGTGCTATCAGAGCTGCTACTAAAATCTGAACTATCACTGCTCCCACTGGGCCTAACTGATCTTGCAACAAAGTCTTCGCTGACCATCCAGCTCCTTCAGATCGACCAAACACATCCCTTATATTCTTCAATGCATCTATAACACTAGTGATATTATCGGAACTATCTGGAATCAAAGTATAACAATCATCCCCCGTCAAATTCATAGCCAAATTTAAGCCACCTTGTTTTGCCAGAATATAGTCAAGAGCCATGTCATGTTTCAACAGTGTCAGTCTGTGACTTCTTTGAGTATTCGACAGAAGGTTAAACCCTCTTATTGTTTCATTTGCAAAACCCTGCAAAGTATAGGTAATATTATCAATGTGATCTGCCAAAAATGTTACACCATATCATGGAAAAAGTCCCAGTCCCCACTTCTCTCCTAGACTTATCCTCCAATGGTAGGCTTCCAGACTATGAAATTCTGCCATGTCCCTTTTCACCCTATTTCCAAACCTAGCCTCAGATTTATCTGTGTCCGGTGCTTCCCCTCTTTCAATGGTAAAAACCTCATATGGAAGCTTCAACGTCGACATGTAACAACATCCTATCCATCCATAGGGTAAGAATATATACGCTTTATCACCACAAACCCACCAAATATCTCTAAAATTACCAATAGTCACATTGCCAGGCAAAAGCTGATCTTTCACCATCAAAATCCTGCTCTTCTTACTAACTGGAACATAAAAAGTAACATTATATTTCTCATTACTACCCTAAAGGTCATGCTTACCCAAAGTCATCATATAATCATCACAATCTGATATTCCCATAAACATACCCTTTCCATCATATGTTTCATTAGAACAAAAACTGCTTTTAGCCCTCACTGGTTTCACCTCCAATGCTTCAGGAGTCGCTGTTAACTGATTTTCCTTCCCATCTAACAAATTCACATAGGGTATTTCATTTAACCAAGAACACTTAAACCTAGGCCTAAACAAATGTCTCGACAACGACATTAATGTATCCGTTAACGATTGTTGCTGATACAACAGCCATGATAAAGCATAAGATTGACACGTACTTGATAGTGGTTGAGCGACCGTCTCTAAAATGGAACCCCATGTGCCTGGTGCTGGAATTCTCAACAGACATGGACCCTCAAGATTCCTCACTGATCTTACAGAATGAGTTAACTGTTGGAACCAAAGATTCCTACCTGCCCATTCATCTTTAATCTTAAAAACAGACGAATCAAATCCATATGCCTTCCATTTAGTTTCTCTCTTCCCTAACGAGCGGTATTGATCAGATGTATCTTCTGATGTTCCGTTGAAATCAAAGAACTCATCCTGTACCTCCATGATAGTATCTTGCACTATTTCAGATGAATCTATATCCTTCTCTACCACCATCTGCTCTCCTATTTGAACACTATCCTTACTACCATTGACAGCACTCTCCCTCCGTATCATAAACTCCTGAGTCACTCTTGCTACATCCTTTAATTTCAGAAAAGTTGTTGTTGGTGTCTGTGTCATACTTCCTACATTTGTTATTGCCGTCGTACCATTAATCTCTTTCAAAGTTACTATTAAAATAGTTGCGTTAGTTGATGTATTAACACTCTTAACTATTTCCAGTGGGAAAGTTACTGATATCCTCTGCGTATTATTTACTGTTAGAGTAGCTACTGTAATATGCTTCTCCTGAACTCCTTTGGTGACTGTGGAAGTTTCAACAGACTTCAAATCATCTAACATAAGCGTCACCTTACGAGTTACATAGCCTTTTAACCAATAATTCTTAACCGGAACAAATTTTAATGCTTGCACTAGATAAGTACACATATATTCTCCCTGATCTTTCCCTGTAACATTACTCAAAATAAGTGAACAATCACTCATAACCCTCTTCCACTTCATATCGTTGTACAAAATATACTTCCTTTGACTAGGTGCAACAGCTTCTACTTCTGGTCCTAATAACAACACTTCTTCTCCATAATTATCTCTCCATGTGGGAGGAACGTCACCACCCCCACTCCATCTCTCACAGCTACAAGGAAGATGAACTGTATCACCCATCCTAACCCTAATAACAGTCTTTTCCTCTAAAATTGGTGCTGGAGCTTTCGGCTCCCTTGTAATCAAATGTGATATATTTATGGCTTTAATAACTGTCAATGTTGAAGGAGTTAAATTGCTTCTCACTGTTGTTATAATAGGCTGAAGTGTTGATCTCATTGTTGTCGATTCATCCATTCCCCCTAAGGCTTTGAATTCTTGACTTGTATTTCCATCTGTCACCACTAGTGTCACTACATTAACTCTCAGCCCTAACTCTAATCCCTCACTTTCAAACTGTTGATTATAAAAAATACACTTATAATCACCTTGATCTTCCTGCTGGGAATTGTAAATATAGATACCACAATCACCCTCAATCTTCATTCTTCTCTCATCATTCAGCAACGCATACTTTCTTAATGCAACTGCTCCTAACAGATCTAAACTCCGGCCATATCTATCTTCCCACTGAACTCTAAATTTCCCTTCACCACTGTTCTCTCTCGTGCACTGACACGGGAGCTGAGCTGACTGTCCCAGAGTTACTGCAACCCTAGTTTTCGTAACGTTTTGGTCTGACTTTTCTCCTAACTGGTCTAGGCTTACTTTGTCTAACCGAATCACCAGCTTCTCCTGTAGCAGAGTTGCCCTTGGTGATCTCCGCTGCTTCACATTCCACTGAAATATTCCCTGCTGTTTCTGGGACATATTGAAAATCAATTTCCCCAAATCTCCTGTCCTTTCCCTCCATTGCAGAGTCATCTCTGGCATCATCAGAAGTGTAAACATAATCATCCATGCTATCCGTAACATTGACAATCTCCCCTTCTTCCTGTTCTCCTGAGCCCTCAACATCCTCTCTCTCTGCGCGTTGCACCTCTTCTCCAGGTGCTTTAACACAATGTGACAAATGATACCACGTTGGAGACCCTTTAACCTGGACAGCTGTTCCAGTACTACGAACCACTTCAAATGGTCCTTCACGACGTTCGTTATACCACTTCCTTCTGAATACCTTTACGAACACCTTGTCCCCAGGTTGCACTGTGCTCCTTTTTTTCTCATCAAGCTCCTCCTGTACCTCTTCTTTTCTTTGCCTGTCAGAAACATATGTGGACAACGTTTTATGAAAATTGGCCATATATGTAACGTACGCTCTCATTTCATCTTCCAAAAGAGCCAAGCTTGGACCCTTTCCGCTTGTTCGCAAACAAGGCGTAGGCATCCTTCTTCCTGTTACCAATTCATGGGGTGTCATACGTAGATCACGCAACTCACTTGAGCGACACACCATTAATGCTAAAGGAAGCGCCGCTACCCAGTTTAGACCCGTGTGCTGACAAATTTAAACAATGCGATTTTTCAAGACACCGTTCATTTTTTCACAAAACCCTTGACTTTGTGGGTGATAAACTGCTCCAAGACGTTGCTTAATTCCCAATTTTTGCAACAGCAATTTCACTGATTTATCCACAAATTCCCTCCCATTATCTGAGGATATTCGATCGGGTAATCCCCACCTGCTTATGACTTCTTTACACAAGAAGTTGGCAACCGACTGAGCATCATTTCGCTTGGTTGGACAGGCCTCCGGCCATCGTGAAAATCTATCTACAACCACCAACATGTATCTTTTCCCCTCAACTGGTTTTATCATATCAACAAAGTTAATAACCAATTCACGCATAGGACCTCTCGGTGTAGGAATGTACCCAGGAAGAACAGTCACACCCCTTTGAACATTATTTTTCAGATAGATTGTACACCTTCCTATCATATAGTCAATCTGTTCAAACAAATATGGAGCCCAAAAACCATACTCCTTTGTGATCTTTCTTTTAACCTCCCCCCTTGCAACATGAGCTAACCCATGTGCTTCCTGAATCATCAGACCTAAGAGGTATAGCGGCGCTACTATCAACCACTCGTGGTTTCTCCAGAGACCAGTAGCATCTTTGACCGCCCCTCAGTCTAGCCACAGCTGTTTGTCAATCATAGAAGCAGCTTCCTGCATCAAAATCACATCCTTAAGCGTAATTATGTCTTCCAAGTCCACTCCATGAGTTACCAGAAGAACCTTGCCCAATTTGTCCGCTCCTGTGACGGCTTTTGCAGCTTCATCAGCAGCTTTGTTCCCTTGGGTGACTTTTGACACATCTGTTTTATGAGCTGCGCACTTAGCTATCGCTTTAGGCTTCATCATAGCATGCAACAGTTGTATTATTTGCGCATGATGTTGTATCGGAGAACCATCCGCTTTCTTAAACCCTCGACCTTTCCATACTGCCCCAAACAAATGACACACACTATGTGCATATGCTGAATCAGTGTATATCGTCACTCGCTTTCCTTCTGCTAAAAAACATGCTTCTATTAGCCCCACAAGTTCAGCAAGTTGTGCAGACGAGAATTTGTAAACCTTTTCCTTTGGCACTTCTACCAGACAGCCGTCTGGTGTACATCTTATTGTACAGTTCAACTTACACAATGCATCTCTTCCCAACAATGCAACAGGTGTATGTCATTGTTGGATAAAATCCTCTTGAATATGAAGCACCTTTACTCTCCCACTCTTTATCGCTGTCTTCATCTTTGCTTTTATCAGAACTCAAATCTCCTGTATTCTTCTTCTTCAAACATCCATCACCCCTTTTTTCCGCTCTGGCCAACCTCCGTCTGATCACAGGGTCATATCCACCCATGATCTCTTCTGGATCACTCTGATCATCATCATCATCATCATCATCATCTTCATCAAGGTCCGTTCTCCTGAACCTCATTCTACCCTTAGTTTCCAGACATCTCGGTTTTTTCTTACTTCTGGAGTTTGGATTCATTTTTATGGTCGTTTCTGCTGTCCTCTCTCTATTATTCGTTCATCTTCATCTCTGATGCAATAATCACCCTCCTGAACGATCACCGGAAGCTGAGGATAGACGTCCTTAAGCTCTACTTCTTTCTCATAAGGTGGAGGTCTTTTTGCTGAATCCGTATATGAGAAAGGTATACTGACTTCTGTCATTAGTTTTTCTGTCGCCTTTCCTTCCTTTAGCATTTTCTCTATACCTTTGTTTCTCTTATCGTTGGTATCTTTCATCAGTTTTTGTCCTTCATCTTCAAACAGCTTAAGAACACCCAGCTCTCTTTGTCTCTTTTCTTTACGTTGTTCCCTTTTTTTTCCCTGACTGCTTTATGAATTGACAGAAGCACTTTCATTATGTTGATTACGTCAGGGTTAAGAGTCCCTTCCACTGGCCATGGTTGTTCAATGTCAGGCCAACGTTTGTTCCATTTTCCAGATAACTTTGCAATACCATTAACTAGAGGATTACTATTTTGTACTATATCAACAGGTGTAATTACCTTCATAGTCCTGATATCCTTTTTCCCCATTGTAACAACTGTATTATATTCCTTTAATGTGAATTATTTTATTATTTTAGAATATATAGCTTATAGTGTCCTCCCTTTACTTATTAATATAAACAAAAACAAAAACGTTTTTATTTTTTTAATCTAAATAACAGAAATTAATGAATTAAAATATGAATATTCATTTTTTTATTAAACAATTAATCAATAAATTTATGAATAATCAAAACAAATATATATATATATATTTTTTTCTTCTATTACACCAATTTATCAATTAGTGGCTATCTACCACCTTCAATCAGGAAAAGTACAGGAAAGTAGACAACTTCAGAGCAATCCAAAAAGAAAATACCTATAATCCAGCAACACTACAGTACTCATAAACCAATTATTTAATAAGCACCAAATGACTTCAATCTTACAGAATCATGTCAGTACTCGATTCCCAACACAACTGTAATCAAACCCACTCATGCACAAAAACTCCAATACGCAATTACTTCAATTGATCAGTCTGTTGCCAAGTCCCTTCCAAATTGTCATAACATCAAATATCCTGTAGGGGAAGGTTTTTGTAAACACAACAGTACTAGCCTGATATTTGACGAGATCCGGTGCAGCCAACTCTGTCGCGTCACACTCCTCTTACCGTCTCTCATATGACAGAATAACAAAGGACAAACAAGAAGTTAGTATTTTATGCACACACTGAGTTTATGTCAAACATTCAATACGCCTCCGTTCACATTTGCGCTAAGAAATAAGCAAAAACTTAACTCAGGAATATTATAAGTAACTCAATAACATTTTATTTTATTTATTTTAATCCGTCATTTTATTTTATTTATTTTAATCCGTCAACATATCTCTAATTTATCAATTCAATAGGTCTCAAGAAAACAGTTTCATCTTCAAACAACAGCCGATGTAACAACCAGAATACAGCATTAGACTCTAAATCTCTCTGTCTTTGTTCCTTCGTCTGTCTCCCCGCAGCACAGTGTAACAGAGGAGTGACCTATTTACCCCTACGTCACTCTAGTGTCGTAAAATCACACGCATGCGCAGTACATTCATCACTACGATTTCACAGTGGAAGGAGCTCGCTCTCAGCTCTTTTCACTCCAGACAACAGAACGTTAGCATTCTGCTATACCTCCTCTCTTTTACCCTTATAGACAAACAATAACACGTAACAGAGCTCACAAAACATCAGGCACCAAGCCCAAACTATCTAAACACAATATTGGTGGCTCGTCCCATTCCTATGGACCACCAAGGAAAAAATATCAAACATAACCCGCTTCAAAATTGGCATGTAGCAAGAATTAGCATTTAGCATTAGCATTAGCATGTAGCATGGAGCATCATTAGCAGGCCACGTTTAGCATTTCTCCCTCCGCCGTGTCGTAAAAAATCTTTGTTTGCTAAATTTCTGCTACCACGAGGTCTCTGGAAATGTAATGAGAGATTACATCAAACAAATGCTTCGTCAAACACCAGCTGAGCGGTAACATGCAATCACAATATATATAGCCTCAAGTCCCGAGGACTCACCTAACTACACCTAACGTGTTATAGGATTTTCGGCCCATCCTAGAGATCGCCTTTAAGAAAAAGGGCTTCCGTTGATTCACAGCGGTTCTAAGTTACATACATATGCCTAGGCATTATTCCTCTCAATCGATTGTTCTTGAACTCTTATTCAAGCAAAATATCTCTATAGACACTCTATAGACACTCCCCCCATTTTGCGCTGTTTACCAGTGCAAACAAATTTAGAATGGTTAGGCCAGACCCCTCGTTCGCAGCAATAAAAGCAACAGCAGCACACACGAGAGTCACCTCGCTGCTCATGAATGAAACACTGCAGAGTCGTAGACCGCCTCATCACTCGTCGCCATTTTGTAGTGTCGAGTCAATGTTGCTTATTATGCTGTAACAAAGGAGTCCGCTTATACTGAGCTTTGATCATAAGTTTTATTAATATCACAAGATTTCAGCATAAGTTTACAGATGTATATAGCATCCGGAGAACAGAGTCCCAAAAGAATATGTCTGCTCTGACCTTCTTTGTTTAAACCCAGTACTTATAATTTTCCCAAATATGGGTGGCTCCCTCTACTGTCCAATCCCCTGTCTACAACACACACTCCCTGTCTGTTCTATGGGGCGTCACCCTAAACCAACTCCCTCTGAAACTGAATAAACATCCTCTCAGGTTCCACTTGAAAACATTAGCAGTCATAATTCTTCATATACTACATTATCACCTGGGTACCAACGTCTTACAGCGCATTTGTCTTGGCCCCTTAAGATAGTACTAGGTGTGGAAACATTGCTTTCACCTGTCCAGTTCTCTCATGTAGTTGAGATGAAGGAGAGGAGACAAGGAGAGGAGACAAGGAGAGGAGACAAGGAGAGGAGACAAGGAGAGGACAAGGAGAGGAAGTCCATGTAGAATGTTGATATGCCCCCCAGGAGTTGTTGATGTCCTGAGATGTCTGTCTGTTTAGTGCTGTATGCTTGATGTCCTCCTAATATTTATATATTTCTTAATTCCATTCTTTTACTTTTTAGATCTGTGTGTATTGTTGTGTATTGTTAGATATTACTGCACTGAGCTAGGAACACAAGCATTTTACTACACCCTCCATAGCATCTGCTAAATATGTGTATGCGACCAGTAAAATAGATTTGATGAACCCTTATTGAGAGGTGGTTAACTAGTCAGTATATTCCACTGATTCATATGTATACCAGTCCATACATTGGCTGTAAAAGTGGGTAAAACCTGACAAGCATATAACTGTAGCTATGTGGTCTTTACTTGAGTGTGTTTCAGCAGGGTGAGGTCAGAGAGGGTGAGGTCAGTCAGCATTTTTCTGAACTCCTAAAAAAAGACGCAGGGAAAGGAGCATCTCTTTATCAAATCCTCCTTCAGAGTCACATGCAGGTAAAACATTGTGATTTCTATATAGTGCTGTATCTGAAAGAGCATATTCTGCAGTTTCTATGACACTTACCTTTATCAAATAACTCTCAAAATTCAAGAGGTGAAGCTCTATTTCCAAAGTGAACTTTTCTCAACAATATCTGTGCTGTCAATGTATTTATCACATGACCACTCCAGCAGCAGCATTGCTCTGGCAACTAAGCAGAAACTAATAACATCATCCAGTTAAAATATGCTGTTCTGTCGCCAATGGATGAATGGCCAATAGAAACCAGATAGAAACTGATAATGGTGCATGTGACTTCTGTTTTGGTTAGCAGCGGATGTCGAAACCAACTTGCTCAATGTCTTTCCATATCTGGGGAAAGATGAAACCAGGCCAGCGGGTGAGTGACTGTGGTTTTGAGACACGTGGAGCCTTACATGGGCAAAGGCAGAAATGGGACCATAGACAGATTCTTCACATCAATTTCCCTGTCAGACAAGTTGATTGGAAAGAAGACTATCCTGCTCAGAACAGTGAACAAACAAAGGCAGAAGCTGCTGGTAAAGCAACACTCACGGTGTGATGGAGAGTGGTAAAGCAACACTCACGGTGTGATGGAGAGTGGTAAAGCAACACTCACGGTGTGATGGAGAGTGGTAAAGAAACACTCACGGTGTGATGGAGAGTGGTAAAGCAACACTCACGGTGTGATGGAGAGTGGTAAAGCAACACTCACAGTGTGATGGAGAGTGGTAAAGCAACACTCACGGTGTGATGGAGAGTGGTATAGCAACACTCACGGTGTACAGATGTTAAATAAATAAGTGTTAGCTTCCTCAGCACCATGCACCCCACTGTTGCCACCGGCGGTATAACAATTCAATAATGATGAGACAGGAGGCAGGAATCAGTTCAACCATTTATCTGGAACGTGATCATCTCAACACATACAAACCCCCATGATGCTCTGCAGCACAACCCCAATATACAACAAATACATACATAAGTAAATGGACACTAAACAAAACTCATAGAGGAATTTAAATGTTCAGTTGTAGAAAGTAGGACCATGGGTCAGAAAGGTCAGTATGTTTGATAACTGGTTACAGAGGTGACATAACAAGCATAAGGTCCATTATAACACAGTGAAGTAGAGGTGGGAGCTAAAAGCAGACATGGACAGTGAGACGGTGTGAGGAGGTCAGGGGTGAAACACTAGATCAGGACAGGTAGAAATGGCAGGGCTGGAAATAGACACAGAGACACATTCTGATCATGGCTCAGACCTGACCTGAGACACCCAAACAGAAGATGCCATAGCAATGTCCTGTCCAGTAGGCTATATGGGATTTCCTTTCATCAAAATACAACACATGGAAATGTGTCCAGTGTGTGTGTCTGTGTGTCCAGTGTGTGTGTGTCCAGTGTGTGTGTGTGTGTCCTGTGTGTGTTTGTCCAGTGTGTGTGTGTGTGTGTGTGTGTGTGTGTGTGTGTGTGTGTCCCGTGTGTGTGTCCTGTGTGTGTGTCCAGTATGTGTTTGTGTTCATAGTGTGTGTGTTCAGTGTGTGAGTGTGTGTGCGTGTGTGTGTGTCCATAGTGTGTCTGTCCAGTGTGTGTGTGTGTGTTCAGTGTGTGTGTGTGTTCAGCGTGTGAGTGTGTGTGTGTGTGTGTGTGTTTCCAGTGTGTGTGTGTGTGTGTGTGTCCAGTGTGTGTGTGTGTGCGTGTGTTTGTGTGTGTCCAGTGTGTGTGTGTGTGTGTCCAGTGTGTGTGTCCTTGGTGTGTGTGTGTGTGTGTCCTGTGTGTGTGTGTCCAGTGTGTGTGTGTGTCTAGTGTGTGTGTCCAGTGTGTGTTTGTATCCAGTGTGTGTGTGTGCAGTGTGTATGTGTGTGTCCTGTGTGTGTGTGTCCAGTGTGTGTGTCCAGTTTGTTTGTGTCCAGTGTGTGTGTGTGTATCCAGTGTGTTTGTGTGCAGTGTGTGTGTGTGTCCAGTGTGTGTGTGTGTGTGTGTCATGCGTGTGTGTGTGTTCAGTGTGTGTGTGCCCAGTTTGTGTGTTCAGTGTGTGTGTGTCCAGTGTGTGTGTTCAGTATGTGTGTGTCCAGTGTGTGTGTTCAGTGTGTGTGTGTTCATTGTGTGTCCAGTGTGTGTGTGTGTGATTGTGTGTTCAGTGTGTGTGTGTGATTGTGTATTCAGTGTGTGTGTGTTAAGTGTGTGTGTGTGTGTGTGTGTGTGTTTTCAGTGTGTGTGTTCACTGTGTGTGTGGCCAGTGTGTGTGTGTGTGTTCAGTGTGTGTGTGTCCAGTGTGTGTTTGTGTGAATCCAGTGTGTGTATGTGTGTGTGTGTCCAGTGTGTGTGTGTGGATGCGTGTCTAGTGTTTGTGTGTGTTAAGTGTGTGTGTGTGTGTTCAGTGTGTGTGTGTGTGTGTGTGTGTTTGTGTGTGTGTGTGTGTGTGTGTGTGTCCATTGTGTGTGTGTGTGTGTTTTTGTGTCCAGTGTGTGTGTGTGTGTTTGTGTGTGTCCAGTGTGTGTCTGGCCAGTGTGTGTGTCCTTTGTGTATGTGTGTCCTGTGTGTGTGTGTGTCCAGTGTGTGTGTGTTTGTGTCCAGTGTGTGTTTGTGTGTGTGTGTGTGTGTGTGTGTGTGTTTTCAGTATGTGTGTGTCCAGTGTGTGTGTGTGTGTCCTTGGTGTGTGTGTCCAGTGAGTGTGTGTGTGTGTCCAGTGTGTTTGTGTGTGTGTGTGTGTGTGTGTGTGTGTGTGTGTGTCCTGTGTGTTTGTGTTCAGAGTGTGTATGTTTGTGTCCAGTGTGTGTATTCCGTGTGTGTGTGTTCAGTGTGTGTGTCAAGTGTGTTTGTGTCCAATATGTGTGTGTGTGTGTGTATCCAGTGTATGTGTGTTGATGCGTGTCCAGTGTGTGTGTGTGTCAGTGTGTGTGTGTGTGTGTCCATTTTGTGTGTGTGTTCAGTGTGTGTATCCAGTGTGCATGTGTGTATGTGTCCAGTGAGTGGGTGTTCAGTGTGTGTATCCAGTGTGCTTGTGTGTGTCCAGTGTGTGTGTGTGTGTGTGTGTGTCCAGTGTGTGTGTGTGTGTACAGTGTGGGTTTGTGTGTGTGTCCAGTGTGTGTGTGTTCGGTGTGTGTATCCAGTGTGCGTGTGTATGTCCAGTGTGTGTGTCCAGTGTGTGTGTGTGTGTGTGTGTGTGTGTGTGTCCAGTGTGTGTGTGTTTGTGTGTGTGTGTGTGTGTATCCAGTGTGTGTGTGTCCAGTGTGTGTGTGTGTGTCCAGTGTGTGTGTGTGTGTCCAGTATGTGTGTATCCAGTGTGTGTATGTCCAGTGTGTGTGTGTGTCCAGTGTGTGTGTGTCCAGTGTGTGTGTGTGTGTGTGTGTGTGTGTGTGTTTGTGTGTGTGTGTGTGTGTGTGTGTGTCCAGTGTGTGAGTTTGTGTCCAGTGTGTGTGTGTGTGTGTATGTCAGTGTTACCATGGTTATTATTTACAGGGACACTGAGTCCCCATTATACCAAACCCTAAACCCTGGATAGAGGGGCTCAGTGAATGTGGAGTGGAATGTGTTCAGGTGGGTCAGTGTGTCAGAGGAGACTCTGTAGAAGGACAGAGTGCCGGCTGGCCAGTCCAGATACACTCCTACTCTGTGGGAGCTGGAGGAGGGGACGTCTATGGTAGTGGACTTCTTATTGTGACAGGCAGAGTAACGGTTGTCAGAGCAGAACAGACTCCAGGACTTGTTATTCCATCCAATCCTACAGTCATCACCCCATCCTCTCATGCTGATTCCTTTATATGCCACTCCTATAACAGCCCCTCTCCCACTCCACTCTACCTCCCAGTAACTGCGCCCAGTCAGACCCTCTCTACACAGCACCTGTCCATAGTCCTCAAATATCTCTGGGTGATCAGGATACGGCTGCTCCTCTCTCCTACATGTCACCTTTCTGTTCTCCTCAGACAGAGAGAGGAGTCTGTTTACTGTGTTTAGGTCCATTGTGAGATCACAGACATCTGATGGATGAAACCAGACACAATATTAGAAATCATCATCATTCACATTAGAATATTAACTCACTTTTCACTAATTCATTTAATGTAGATGTTTCTAGGTATCAAAATGAGAAATTAAGGTAACTTGAGACTTGTTGAATGATCATATGTTATACTGTATGGTAATATAAAACACACTTATTCCCATTAATTACACACACACACACACACACACACACACACACACACACACACACACACACACACACACACACACACACACACACACACACACACACACACATTTCTGAAGTAACACGAATACAGACACAGACAAACACACATTGTCAAAGCAACTCTTTGTAAACTTTGGTGTCCCTGATTTGTGCTTCTGTAGAACTACAGCTGATATTTAATATGACCAAGTAAGTAATGATGGTGGTCTTTGACTTTGACTTCACTTGAATTAAGACTTATTCTTAGTCATATTTTTCACAGCAGTCAACACTCACATTTTCTAAGTCCAGGTTTCATTGTGTTCTCTCCACCATGTTCCACACTGTAGCGGTAAGCAGAAGAACAGAGAGTCATTGAGGGATACACCTGAACTCACACACACACACACACACACACACACACACACACACACACACACACACACACACACACACACACACACACACACACACACACACACACACACACACACACACACACACACACACACACACACACACAATCTTTATATAACTTAGTCCAAGTGGTGGTCAGAATGTTTGTCTTAACTAACCTGATAACTCCAACATGTCTGATATGAACATTGACATAAACCCTCTACATACTTGAGTTTCTCCAGTCTAAAGTGTGGATCATCCAGTCCAGCAGAGAGCAGTCTGACTCCTGAGTCTCCTGGGTGATTGTAGCTCAGGTCCAGCTCTCTCAGGTGTGAGGGGTTTGACTTCAGAGCTGAGACCAGAGAAGCACAGCCTTCCTCTGTGACTAGACAGCCTGACAGCCTGCAAAGAGTCAAATCATATTAAAATCACACTGCTATTCTTTGGTGGTGAAAATAGTGGCAGTATATTTTTTCAACATTTTCAGATATATCAGTGTCCTGAAACCTGACATATCTATTCATAAATGAATGTATCATTATTAGAAATGATAAATTATCAAAGTATTGCTTGTAGATAGAAAAATGCATATGACAAATATTTGAGTAGACTGACCAGAGCAGTTTAAAAAGCAGTATCAGTCAAAAGACAGACAGTGGGGTATCAGATTTAGATTGTATTGAGTATACAGTCCACAGTATATCTATTTTGACAGTGAAGCTAACATTTTAAATGTGGCTCTATACTCCAACATTTTGGATTTGAGATCAAATGTTTCATATGAGGTGACAGTATATAATGTCACCTTTTATTTGAGGGTATTTTAATACATATCTGTTTCACCGTTAAGAAATGAAAGCACTTTATGTTTATGTATCTAGTCCCCCCATTTGACGAAGTCATAAGTATTCTGACCAATTCACTTATAGTGTATTAAAGTAGTCAAAAGTTGAGTATTTGGTGCCAAACTCATTGGTTGCATTTGCAGTTTGTTTTGGTTGTGTTTTGGGTTATGTTTTATCCAATAGTAACTGAATGGTGGATGATGACTGGAGAAATTTTCAGTCTAAGTGAGTAGATAACGTGTTTCTAAACACTACTAAATGAATCCTGATGATGCCATGATTAAGAAAAATAATGAATGAATCATGAATAATAATGAGTGAGAAAGTTACAGAGGCTACAACAAAACATGCTAACATCTCACCATTAACATCAAATAAAAGGTGACATTCTGTACTGTTGCCTAATATGAAACATTCTATCTCAAATCCAAAATGCTGGAGCATAGCACCAAATTTAAAACTGTAAGCTTCAGTGTCCAAACACAAATGGTGTGGACTATGTGTGCCTGGTAAACACATGTGGATCTGGTGAACAGTTGTCACTTGTTGACCAACTACAGGAATACTGACCTCAGAGTCACCAGTTTACAGTGGTGATTCCCCAGTCCAGCAGAGAGCAGCTTCACTCCTGAATCCTTCAGGTCATTGTTACTCAGATCCAGCTCTCTCAGGTGTGAGGGGTTTGACTTCAGAGCTGAGACCAGAGAAGCACAGCCTTCCTCTGTGACTAGACAGCCTGACAGCCTGCAAAGAGATACACAAACACACTGTTAATTTAACAGAGCAGCATTTGGTTTAGTCTCTTAAACAACATATAGATTCATCTTCCGTCTCCTAGAAATTTATGATCATATTGTTATACTAATGAGAACATCAATGCAGTGATTCAATATGTTATTCAATAATACATATTTTTCTCTAAACTGAATATTTCTTCCTGATGATTAGTACTTAAATGTCATTTTATGTACTCACAGAGCAGCTCTGGAGGCTTTGACCACTGGCAGCAGCCTCAGAAGACCTTCCTCTGATCTGGAGTATTTCTTCAGGTCAAACACATCCAGCTCCTTTTCTGAAGTCAGCAACACAAAGACCAGAGCTGACCACTGTGCAGGTGACAGTTCTTCTTCTGAGAGACTTCCTGATCTCAGGTAGCTTTGGATCTCCTCCACTAGAGAATGGTCATTCAGTTCATTCAGACAGTGGAACAGATTGATGCACCTCTCTGGAGAGGGATTCTCCCTGATCTTCTCCTTGATGTACTTGACTGTTTCTTCATGGCTCTGTGAGCTGCTTCTTGTCTTTGTCAGTAGACCTCGTAAGTGCTTCTGATTGGACTCCAGTGAGAGGCCCAGAAGGAAGAGGAGGAACAGGTCCAGGTTTCCTGTCTCACTTTGTAAGGCTTTGTCCACAGCACTCTTGTAGACAGTAACTTCAGTAACTTGAGATTCGGCCATTAGATTCTCATTGTTGTTGATGAATGAGAGGAACACATATACAGCAGCCAGAAACTCCTGAATGCTCAGATGCACGAAGCAGTAAACCTTGTCCTGGTACAGCACACATTCCTCTTTAAAGAGCTGTGTGCACAATCCTGAGTACACTGATGCTTCATTGACATCAATGCCAGCCTCATTCAGATCTTCTTCATAGAAAATCAGATTGCCATTCATAAGCTGTTGAAAAGCCAGTTTTCCCAGTGACAGAATGCTCTCTTTATCCCAGTGTGGACCTGTCTCTTCTTTCCCAAGATACTTTTCATTCTTCTGTTTGGTATGAAACTCCACAAGGTGTATGAACATCTCAGTCAGAGTCTTGGGCATCTCTTCTCTCTTATGTTTCAGCATGTGTTCAAGGACGGTTGCAGAAATCCAACAGAAGACTGGAATGTGGCACATGATGTGGAGGGTCCTTGATGTCTTTATGTGTGAGATGATTCTGCTGGCCAGGTCCTCATCATTGAATCTCTTCCTGAAGTACTCCTCCTTCTGTGGGTCATTGAACCCTTGTACCTCTGTCACCTGGTCAACACACCCTGTAGGGATCTTATTGGCTGCTGCAGATCGTGTAGTTATCCAGAGGAGAGCAGAGGGAAGCAGATTTCCCTTGATGAGATTTGTCAGCAGAACATCCACTGAGGTTGACTCTGTGACGTCACAACAGATCTTGTTCTTCTGGAAGTCTAAGGGCAGTCGGCACTCATCCAGACCATCAAAGATGAACAGAACTTTGTACTTGTCGTAGTTGGAGATTCTTGATTCTTTGGTTTCCTCTGAGAAGTGATTGAGAAGTTCAATCAAAGTGTGTTTTTCCATTTTCATCAAATTCAGCTCCCGAAAAGGGAATGAAAATACAAATTGGACATCCTGATTTGCTTTTCCTTCAGCCCAGTCCAGAATGAACTTCTGCACAGAGACTGTTTTTCCAATGCCAGCGACTCCCTTTGTCAGCACAGTTCTGATAAGTTTGTCTCGTCCAGTTAAGGGTTTGAAGATGTCGTTACATTTGATTGCAGTCTCTGGTCTTGCTTGTTTCCTGGTTGTTGTCTCAATCTGTCTCAGCTCATGTTCATTATTGACCTCTCCTGTTCCACCCTCTGTGATGTAGAGCTCTGTGTAGATCTTATTGAGAAGTGTTGGGTTTCCTTGTTTAGCGATCCCCTCAAATACACGTTGAAACTTCTTCTTTAGATTAGATTTGAGTTCACGTTGAAGAATCACAGCACGCTCATCTGAATCTAGAAATAACACAGAGGATATTAATATTACATCTGTTTTAATGCCTACAGTATTATAGGACTGTTATAACATTTTAAATTATAATACTTTATTCCCTTAACTGACTGTATAAATGTTCTCTTAACTGACTGTATAAATGTTTTCATAATGCATTACAGACTGGTGTGACTGATTATGTTCTCTCTCTCTCTCTCTCTCTCTCTCTCTCTCTCTCTCTCTCTCTCTCTCTCTCTCTCTCTCTCTCTCTCTCTCTCTCTCTCTCTCTCTCTCTCTCTCTCTCTCTCTCTCTCTCTCTCTCTCTCTCTCTCTCTCTCTCTCTCTCTCTCTCTCTCTCTCTCTCTCTCTCTCTCTCTCTCAACACAACACAACACAACACAACACAACACAACACAACACAACACATCCCTGCTGCTCCTTGATGAGGTCACTAGGTGTTGTGTTAAGGCTGCTACAATATCATTTAGTTACACAGCTACTTTAGCTGTACTTTAGCTACAGCTTTTAAATGTTCTAAAACAGCATTCAACATGAGGCAGACAGCTCTTACTTTTCTCCAGTGTGTCAGCAAGCTCCTTCTGGTTCATTTTCCTCAGGACGTGCAGTGTGATCTTCAGAGCCCCCTCTCTGGCACTGCTCTCCTGCTTCCCATCTTCAGCATCCACCACTTCCTTATCCTGCTTCTGACTCTCAAAGCCTTCTGGGAGTTCTGGACTAAGAATCCTCTTGAACATCTTCAGCTCGTTCTTCACAAATGTCATAATATTCTCCTCAAGCAACTGAAATAAATCAAGTCAATCAAGTCAATAAGTTAAGCAAGAGACTAAATGCTTTCTCATTAACACATGAATGAATGATTGACAGATCAACTTTACTTGAAGTAAACAAAAACAAATGTACATAACAGCCACATACACTGAATATGGAGGCCAGGTCTGTTTGATGACTCTGGGAAGACTGACCACTGAGAATCTCTGACTCTGATCTCTCCTGTTGGTTTCTGTGGACAAAACATGAGATTACATCTCCTCATCCAGGGAGTACACACACACACACACACACACACACACACACACACACACACACACACACACACACACACACACACACACACACACACACACACACACACACACACACACACACACACACACACACACACACACACACACACACACACACACACACACACACACACACACACACACACACTCACACACACACACACACACACATGCACACAGGGAGGGAATGTTGTGTTAGTTTAATATTGTTTTAGGACTATGAAAATGGAAAAAAGGTTTAGCCTATGGATTATGAAAACAACAAAAATAAATGTGAAAATGGGAGAGGAGAAATGACTAGAGACAGTGTTGTTTAACTCACTGACCATGACCCTTGAGTTCTTCTTACCTTTGTTCAGTAGAAAAGTCTCCCTCTCTAAAGGTCATAGGTAGATCCATAGACCAGTCACTCTTCATGGACACACAGCTGGTTACAGGGGAGGCTGGTCTCTCCTGCTTGATTGGACTTCAACACAACAGAGACAAACATTACATCTCTCATCTACTCTGAGCTAAGATGGGGAAACAAGTTTCATTCCAAAACGCTATATATCCATTTTCAGAAATGTTCGTAAATTAGCTTTTATTGTTTGAAGAAATTATGAAAGAGATTGGAGACATGTATTTGTTTAAAATCTGTCTCACTCTCAGAGAAATTGTCAGCTTCCTGCCTCCTGTTTGTCTCCGGGCCTCTAGAGGTCATCTGTGTTCCCCTCTGCCTTAGTTCTTCCTCGTGTGTGTCAGCTTCCTGCCTCCTGTTTGTCTCCGGGCCTCTAGAGGTCATCTGTGTTCCCCTCTGCCTTAGTTCCTCCTCGTGTGTCCTAATTAGCTTGATCCAGGTCACCTGTGCCTTGTTTCCCCTTGTGTATGTTAGCTGTGTGTTTTCCCCTTGTTTCTCACTTGGTTATTGAGTCCTGGCTATGTGTCTCCTGCTTTGTCCCACCGTGTCTGTCCTAGTAAGCTGTTCGAAGTTATCTTTAGTTTGTTTTTCTCCCCTCGTGGAGTTGTTTTGTTTTGCCTCCTGTTTTGGTACATTAAATCTACTTGCCTGGAGTATTGCCTTGGGTGTTTCATTTGGGTCCTACAACACCTCCTCTGTGGCTAAGGGGTAGAACCCCCAGCTCTCCACATCTGAGACCGGAGTTCAAGCCCGGCTTGTGACAGAATAACCAAGTCAATTATGGACCCAGAAACACTCAGTTCCCAGGACCTGTTGGCGGTGATCACTCGACATGAGGCTTCTTTCCAGCGCCATGAAGCCGTTCTCAGCCGACAAGAGGAGCTGATGGCTAGTCATTCTCAACTCCTGGCCGAAATGATGAGTTCCCTCCGCCAGCTCTTTGAACGCCTCCCTGGTCCTCTCCCTTCCCCCAGGTCACCCCCCAGTGACGACAGGCCTTCTCGGTTGGCGGAGCCCCGACTACCACCTCCCAAGCCCTTTTCTGGGGATCCAAGCTCTTGCCAGGGTTTCCTCACCCAATGCTCCCTCACCTTCGAGCTCCAACCCTCAAGTTTTCCCACAGACCGTTCCAAGATTGCCTACATCATTACCCTTCTTTCAGACACGGCGCTCGCCTGGGCCTCTGCGGTGTGGCAGTCCCAGGAGGCCTGTTGTGACTCCCACGCTGCATTTGTAGAAGAGTTCAAGCGGGTGTTCGATCATCCTGTCAGTGGGCGGGAGGCTTCCAAGCGCCTACTGTCTCTCCGTCAGGGCCCCCGAAGCACGGCAGATTTTGCCATTGATTTCCGGACCATAGCAGCAAGGAGCGGATGGAATGATGAAGCGCTGAGGGTCTGCTTTCAGGGAGGGTTATCTGAGCCCCTTCAAGATGAGTTAGCCACCCGAGAACCAGCTGGAGATCTCGAGTCCCTCATAGCCTTGGCCATCCGCCTGGACAATCGTCTAAGAGAGCGGAGAACGGCTCGCCGTCAGGTGTCTCAGTCCCAAGTTCCTCTGAGCAGCTCTGTTTCTCCTGTTTGGACTCCGTCATTCAGAGCCTCCCCGGCTCCTGAACTGCTCCAGGATTCTCCGGAGAGCATGCAGTTAGGCCGTTCCAGGCTTTCTCCCAACGAAAGGGAACGTCGCATGAGGGAGCGTCGGTGCCTCTACTGCGGGGTTGCCGGCCACTTCCGCTCCACTTGCCCCGAGCTTTCGGGAAACGCCTGTCCCCGCCCAGCTACCGGAGGGCTGTGATGGGGAGAATTAGAGCGCCTCCTACTAACGCTGTCCTGGCTATTCCAGCCACTCTGTCCTGGGAGGGCCACCAGCATCGGGTCCAGGCTATGATCGATTCCGGTGCCGCAGGTGATTTCCTGGATGTAACCTTGGCTAAGGAACTTAAGATCCCTACCCAACTACTTCCGCAACCCCAGGCAGTTACAGCCTTGGATGGCAGACCTCTGGAACCAGGAAAGGTTACAGAGGCGACTCAGTCCCTGCGACTTACCATCTCTCAACACCAGCAGGAGGAGACCTTCTATCTCATTGACTCTCCCGAGTATCCTATTATCCTGGGTCACCCTTGGCTATGCAGACATAATCCCCAGATCGACTGGCCTACTGGCACCATTCTAAGCTGGGGTCCCACTTGCCAACTCACCTGCATGCTTCAGAGTCCCTCAGCCCCTAGTACCCAGTTTCAAGAGTCTGTTGACGTCTCCCGAGTCCCCAGTGTTTACCATCGGTTCAAGGCAGTGTTCAGCAAGGCCCGGGCTACTTCCTTACCGCCTCATCGCACGTATGACTGTGCCATTGATCTACTCCCTGGGTGCTGCCCTCCTAGAGGTCGGATCTTTTCCTTGTCCTCCCCCGAGCACGCAGCTATGGACACCTACATTAAGGAGTCCTTGGCAGCCGGCCTCATCTATGCCTCTACTTCCCCGGCTGGGGCGGGCTTCTTTTTTGTTGAAAAGAAAGACGGGGGTCTTAGGCCTTGTATTGATTACCGGGGACTCAACAAGATCACAGTTCGGAATCGATACCCCCTTCCTATCATGGCCACTGCTTTTGAGCTGCTTCAAGGGGCTTCCATTTTTACTAAGCTGGATCTCCGCAATGCTTACCATCTCGTGCGGATCCGGCAAGGAGACGAATGGAAGACGGCGTTCAACACGCCCACGGGGCACTATGAATATCGGGTGATGCCGTTCGGGCTCACCAATGCCCCCGCAGTATTCCAAGCCCTGATTAATGATGTTCTCCGGGATATGCTTAATCTGTTCGTCTTCGTGTACCTGGACGATATCCTCATCTTCTCGAGGTCACTGAAGGAGCATGAGGGGCATGTTAGCAGGGTTCTCAGAGGCTCCTTGACAATCACCTCTACGTTAAGCCTGAGAAGTGTGAATTTCATGTTTCTCAGACTCAGTTTCTCGGGTTTATTGTCACTCCCGGGCACCTAGAGATGGATCCCAAGAAGGTCAAGGCGGTCCACGATTGGCCCACACCTGCCACGGTCAAGGAGGTTCAACGGTTCATTGGCTTTTCTAACTTCTATCGGAAGTTCATTAAGAATTTCAGCTCGGTGGTAGCCCCCTTGACGACGCTTACCAAGGGAGGAGGGACCAAGATTCACTGGGGTCCGGAAGCAGCAGGGGCCTTCGAGGATCTCAAGCGCCGCTTCACTTCTGCTCCGATTCTGGTGACCCCTGACCCAGAAAGACCTTTCGTGGTGGAGGTGGACGCCTCAGAGGTGGGGGTGGGAGCCGTCCTGTCACAGAGGGGTGAGGATGGGAGATTACACTCTTGTGCCTTCATGTCTCGCCGCCTGTCTGAGGCCGAGCGCAACTACCACGTGGGGGATCTAGAGTTGCTTGCGGTAAAACTGGCCTTGGAAGAGTGGCGCCATTGGCTTGAGGGGGCTCAGCACCCTTTCCAGGTTCTCACAGACCACAAGAACCTGGAATATCTCCAACAGGCTAAGCGGATGAACCCTCGGCAAGCACGATGGTCCCTTTTCTTTAATCGATTCCAGTTCCTCCTGTCTTACCGACCTGGCACCAAGAACGTCAAGCCGGATGCCCTGTCTCGAGTCTATTCTCCCGAGGTACAAGAGAAGCCCTTGGCATCGATTATTCCGAGGTCTAGGATCGTCGCACCTCTTCAGTGGGAACTAGAAAGAGGGGTACGAGAAGCCCTTGTCCATGAGCCCGATCCAGGCGGTGGTCCTGCCGGTCGCCTGTACGTTCCTCTCTCTGTTCGGGCCCGCGTCTTGCAGTGGGGTCATGAGTCGCCCTTGACATGCCATCCAGGCAGTGCTCGCACACTGGAATTCCTCCGACGGCGGTTTTGGTGGCCGTCCATCAAGAAGGACGTGCAGGTCTATGTTGAGGCCTGCCCTGTGTGCAACCAGGGAAAGTCGACACGCCAGCGACCCCAGGGACTGCTCCATCCCTTACCTGTTCCTCGAAGGCCATGGTCACACCTTTCTCTGGACTTTGTTACGGGACTTCCTCTATCCCAGGGCAACACCGTCATCCTAGTGGTGGTAGACCGGTTCTCTAAGGCTGCCCGGTTTATTCCCCTGCCCAAGCTGCCCTCAGCTAAGGAGACTGCTGAGCTCCTCATGAACCATGTCTTCCGGATATTTGGTATTCCCCTGGACGTGGTCTCTGACCGAGGTCCCCAATTCTCGTCCCGGTTTTGGGGGGCCTTCTGCAGGCTTGTTGGGGCCACAGCCAGCCTTTCGTCGGGGTTCCATCCTGAGTCTAATGGCCAAACGGAACGGATTAATCAGGATCTGGAGACCACCCTGCGGTGTATGGCGGCCAGTAATCCCACGTCTTGGGCCACCTATATCATTTGGGCTGAATATGCCCACAACACCCTCCAGTCCTCAGCCACCGGTTTGTCCCCCTTCGAATGCCAGTTCGGTTACAACCCTCCATTATTTCCAGAGGAGGAGGCGCAAGTTGGTGTTCCCTCGGCCCAGCGCTTTGTCCAACGCTGTAGGCGGACCTGGAAGAAGGCCAGGCGTACCCTCCTTCGGACCTCCCAGAGATACCAAAGTCAGGCTAATCGCCACCGCCGGACGGCCCCTAGTTTCCGAGCGGGTCAGAGAGTTTGGTTGGCCACTAAGAACCTGCCCCTCCGGGTCGAATCCAAGAAGCTTTCCCAGAAGTACATCGGCCCTTTCCGCATAGCTAGAAAAGTTAACCCTGTGTCTTATCGTTTGGTTCTCCCTCGCTCCCTTAGAATTAACCCCACTTTCCATGTTTCACTTATTAAACCTGTCTTGTCTTCTCCCTTTGCCCCCCCACGCAGACCCCCGCCACCTCCCAGGATCATTGACGGCCAGCCAGCCTACACAGTCCGCCGGATACTGGACTCCCGGAGGGTCCAGAACTCTCTGCAGTATCTGGTGGACTGGGAGGGCTACGGGCCAGAGGAGCGCTCCTGGGTTCCAGCCAGGGACATCCTGGACCCAGGGTTGATCCGAGATTTTCGCACCCTGAGGCCAGGGTGTTCTGGAAGGAACGTCAGGAGTCGTTCCTAGAGGAGGGGGTCCTGTCAGCTTCCTGCCTCCTGTTTGTCTCCGGGCCTCTAGAGGTCATCTGTGTTCCCCTCTGCCTTAGTTCTTCCTCGTGTGTGTCAGCTTCCTGCCTCCTGTTTGTCTCCGGGCCTCTAGAGGTCATCTGTGTTCCCCTCTGCCTTAGTTCCTCCTCGTGTGTCCTAATTAGCTTGATCCAGGTCACCTGTGCCTTGTTTCCCCTTGTGTATGTTAGCTGTGTGTTTTCCCCTTGTTTCTCACTTGGTTATTGAGTCCTGGCTATGTGTCTCCTGCTTTGTCCCACCGTGTCTGTCCTAGTAAGCTGTTCGAAGTTATCTTTAGTTTGTTTTTCTCCCCTCGTGGAGTTGTTTTGTTTTGCCTCCTGTTTTGGTACATTAAATCTACTTGCCTGGAGTATTGCCTTGGGTGTTTCATTTGGGTCCTACAACACCTCCTCTGTGGCTAAGGGGTAGAACCCCCAGCTCTCCACATCTGAGACCGGAGTTCAAGCCCGGCTTGTGACAGAAATAAGTAGTACTGCTAGGCTTTACACAGTAATATTATATCTGCCTCACTCTCAGAGAAATAAGTAGTACTGCTAGGTTTTACACAGTAATATTATATATCTGCCTCACTCTCAGAGAAATAAGTAGTACTGCTAGGTTTTACACAGTAATAATATATATCTGCCTCACTCTCAGAGCTCTTCTTTACCTACAGTGGTATTACTTTGGCAGATAACGTCACCCATCTAAATAAAAAGTATATATATGAATATATAGTTAACTAAATGTATGGTGTTTTTGATTTATGTCAGTTTCATTGTTTGTTATTCTATAAATGGTTATTTTATGGTCGTAACTGGTCAAAAGAAATAGAAAATGTCATATTTTGAAATTCTGAGTAATTCCAAATCAAATCAAATCAAATCAAATCAAATTGTATTGGTCACATGCGCCGAATACAACAGGTGCAGACATTTCAGTGAAATGCTTACTTACAGCCCTTAACCAACAGTGCATTTATAAAAAATAAAAAAAATAGTAAGGATAAAACAACAACAAAAAAAGTGTTGAGAAAAAAGAGCAGAAGTAAAATAAAGTGACAGTAGGGAGGCTATATATACAGGGGGGTACCGTTGCAGAGTCAATGTGCGGGGGCACCGGCTAGTTGAGGTAGTTGAGGTAATATGTACATGTGGGTAGAGTTAAAGTGACTATGCATAAATACTTAACAGAGTAGCAGCAGCGTAAAAAGGATGGGGTTGGGGGGCAGTGCAAATAGTCCGGGTAGCCATGATTAGCTGTTCAGGAGTCTTATGGCTTGGGGGTAGAAGCTGTTGAGAAGTCTTTTGGACCTAGAGTTGGGTAAATATCAGTTTGCTAACAATATAAAAAAAGAAATATACTACTAAAATATATACGCGACTCATTCAACCAGCCTAAACAACAGTAAATAAAAGATGTCAAATGGTCAAAAGTCAATCCTGATATAGCCATGTACATCAAAGAGAGGTGTATTGCTACAGATGTAGGATCTGAGTCAATGTCCAGGGGTACCAGGTAGTTGAGGTAATAACTAGACTATATACTAGGAGTACCAGTACCGAGTCAATGTCCAGGGGTACCAGGTAGTTGAGGTAATAACTAGACTATATATAAGGAGTACCAGTACTGAGTCAATGTACAGGGTACCAGGTAGTTGAGGTAATAACTAGACTATATACCAGGATTACCTGTACTGAGTCAATGTGCAGGGGTACCAGGTAGTTGAGGTAATAACTAGACTATATACAAGGAGTACCTGTACTGAGTCAATGTCCAGGGGTACCAGGTAGTTGAGGTAATAACTAGACTATATACAAGGAGTACCTGTACTGAGTCAATGTCCAGGGGTACCAGGTAGTTGAGGTAATAACTAGACTATATACCAGGAGTACCAGTACTGAGTCAATGTCCAGGGGTACCAGGTAGTTGAGGTAATAACTAGACTATATACTAGGAGTACCAGTACCGAGTCAATGTCCAGGGGTACCAGGTAGTTGAGGTAATAACTAGACTATATATAAGGAGTACCAGTACTGAGTCAATGTACAGGGTACCAGGTAGTTGAGGTAATAACTAGACTATATACCAGGATTACCTGTACTGAGTCAATGTGCAGGGGTACCAGGTAGTTGAGGTAATAACTAGACTATATACAAGGAGTACCTGTACTGAGTCAATGTCCAGGGGTACCAGGTAGTTGAGGTAATAACTAGACTATATACCAGGAGTACCTGTACTGAGTCAATGTACAGGGTACCAGGTAGTTGAGGTAATAACTAGACTATATACAAGGAGTACCTGTACTGAGTCAATGTCCAGGGGTACCAGGTAGTTGAGGTAATAACTAGACTATATACCAGGAGTACCAGTACTGAGTCAATGTCCAGGGGTACCAGGTAGTTGAGGTAATAACTAGACTATATACTAGGAGTACCAGTACCGAGTCAATGTCCAGGGGTACCAGGTAGTTGAGGTAATAACTAGACTATATATAAGGAGTACCAGTACTGAGTCAATGTACAGGGTACCAGGTAGTTGAGGTAATAACTAGACTATATACCAGGATTACCTGTACTGAGTCAATGTGCAGGGGTACCAGGTAGTTGAGGTAATAACTAGACTATATACCAGGATTACCTGTACTGAGTGAATGTGCAGGGGTACCAGGTAGTTGAGGTAATAACTAGACTATATACAAGGAGTACCTGTACTGAGTCAATGTCCAGGGGTACCAGGTAGTTGAGGTAATAACTAGACTATATACCAGGAGTACCAGTACTGAGTCAATGTCCAGGGGTACCAGGTAGTTGAGGTAATAACTAGACTATATACTAGGAGTACCAGTACCGAGTCAATGTCCAGGGGTACCAGGTAGTTGAGGTAATAACTAGACTATATATAAGGAGTACCAGTACTGAGTCAATGTACAGGGTACCAGGTAGTTGAGGTAATAACTAGACTATATACCAGGATTACCTGTACTGAGTCAATGTACAGGGTACCAGGTAGTTGAGGTAATAACTAGACTATATACCAGGATTACCTGTACTGAGTCAATGTGCAGGGGTACCAGGTAGTTGAGGTAATAACTAGACTATATACCAGGAGTACCAGTACTGAGTCAATGTCCAGGGGTACCAGGTAGTTGAGGTAATAACTAGACTATATACCAGGAGTACCTGTACTGAGTCAATGTCCAGGGGTACCAGGTAGTTGAGGTAATAACTAGACTATATACAAGGAGTACCAGTACTGAGTCAATGTCCAGGGGTACCAGGTAGTTGAGGTAATAACTAGACTATATACAAGGAGTACCTGTACTGAGTCAATGTCCAGGGGTACCAGGTAGTTGAGGTAATAACTAGACTATATACCAGGAGTACCAGTACTGAGTCAATGTCCAGGGGTACCAGGTAGTTGAGGTAATAACTAGACTATATACTAGGAGTACCAGTACCGAGTCAATGTCCAGGGGTACCAGGTAGTTGAGGTAATAACTAGACTATATATAAGGAGTACCAGTACTGAGTCAATGTACAGGGTACCAGGTAGTTGAGGTAATAACTAGACTATATACCAGGATTACCTGTACTGAGTCAATGTGCAGGGGTACCAGGTAGTTGAGGTAATAACTAGACTATATACAAGGAGTACCTGTACTGAGTCAATGTCCAGGGGTACCAGGTAGTTGAGGTAATAACTAGACTATATACCAGGAGTACCTGTACTGAGTCAATGTACAGGGTACCAGGTAGTTGAGGTAATAACTAGACTATATACAAGGAGTACCTGTACTGAGTCAATGTCCAGGGGTACCAGGTAGTTGAGGTAATAACTAGACTATATACCAGGAGTACCAGTACTGAGTCAATGTCCAGGGGTACCAGGTAGTTGAGGTAATAACTAGACTATATACTAGGAGTACCAGTACCGAGTCAATGTCCAGGGGTACCAGGTAGTTGAGGTAATAACTAGACTATATATAAGGAGTACCAGTACTGAGTCAATGTACAGGGTACCAGGTAGTTGAGGTAATAACTAGACTATATACCAGGATTACCTGTACTGAGTCAATGTGCAGGGGTACCAGGTAGTTGAGGTAATAACTAGACTATATACCAGGATTACCTGTACTGAGTGAATGTGCAGGGGTACCAGGTAGTTGAGGTAATAACTAGACTATATACAAGGAGTACCTGTACTGAGTCAATGTCCAGGGGTACCAGGTAGTTGAGGTAATAACTAGACTATATACCAGGAGTACCAGTACTGAGTCAATGTCCAGGGGTACCAGGTAGTTGAGGTAATAACTAGACTATATACTAGGAGTACCAGTACCGAGTCAATGTCCAGGGGTACCAGGTAGTTGAGGTAATAACTAGACTATATATAAGGAGTACCAGTACTGAGTCAATGTACAGGGTACCAGGTAGTTGAGGTAATAACTAGACTATATACCAGGATTACCTGTACTGAGTCAATGTACAGGGTACCAGGTAGTTGAGGTAATAACTAGACTATATACCAGGATTACCTGTACTGAGTCAATGTGCAGGGGTACCAGGTAGTTGAGGTAATAACTAGACTATATACAAGGAGTACCTGTACTGAGTCAATGTCCAGGGGTACCAGGTAGTTGAGGTAATAACTAGACTATATACCAGGAGTACCTGTACTGAGTCAATGTCCAGGGGTACCAGGTAGTTGAGGTAATAACTAGACTATATACTAGGAGTACCAGTACCGAGTCAATGTCCTGGGGTACCAGGTAGTTGAGGTAATAACTAGACTATATATAAGGAGTACCAGTACTGAGTCAATGTACAGGGTACCAGGTAGTTGAGGTAATAACTAGACTATATACCAGGATTACCTGTACTGAGTCAATGTGCAGGGGTACCAGGTAGTTGAGGTAATAACTAGACTATATACAAGGAGTACCTGTACTGAGTCAATGTCCAGGGGTACCAGGTAGTTGAGGTAATAACTAGACTATATACCAGGAGTACCTGTACTGAGTCAATGTACAGGGGTACCAGGTAGTTGAGGTAATAACTAGACTATATACCAGGAGTACCTGTACTGAGTCAATGTCCAGGGGTATCAAGTAGTTGAGGTAATAACTAGACTATATACCAGGATTACCTGTACTGAGTCAATGTGCAGGGGTACCAGGTAGTTGAGGTAATAACTAGACTATATACAAGGAGTACCTGTACTGAGTCAATGTCCAGGGGTATCAAGTAGTTGAGGTAATAACTAGACTATATACCAGGAGTACCTGTACTGAGTCAATGTCCAGGGGTACCAGGTAGTTTAGGTAATAACTAGACTATATACCAGGAGTACCTGTACTGAGTCAACGTGCAGGATACCAGGTAGTTTAGGTAATAACTAGACTATATACCAGGAGTACCTGTACTGAGTCAATGTCCAGGGGTACCAGGTAGTTGAGGTAATAACTAGACTATATACCAGGAGTACCTGTACTGAGTCAATGTCCAGGGGTATCAAGTAGTTGAGGTAATAACTAGACTATATACCAGGAGTACCTGTACTGAGTCAATGTCCAGGGGTACCAGGTAGTTGAGGTAATAACTAGACTATATACCAGGAGTACCTGTACTGAGTCAACGTGCAGGATACCAGGTAGTTTAGGTAATAACTAGACTATATATAAGGAGTACCAGTACTGAGTCCATGTACAGGGGTACCAGGTAGTTGAGGTAATAACTAGACTATATACAAGGAGTACCAGTACTGAGTCAATGTCCAGGGGTACCAGGTAGTTGAGGTAATAACTAGACTATATACCAGGAGTACCAGTACTGAGTCAATGTCCAGGGGTACCAGGTAGTTGAGGTAATAACTAGACTATATACAAGGAGTACCAGTACTGAGTCAATGTCCAGGGGTACCAGGTAGTTGAGGTAATAACTAGACTATATACCAGGAGTACCTGTACTGAGTCAACGTGCAGGGTACCATGTAGTTGAGGTAATAACTAGACTATATACAAGGAGTACCAGTACTGAGTCAACATGCAGGGTACCAGGAAGTTGAGGTAGTAATGAGGCTATAAGGAGTACCAGTACTGAGACAATGTGAAGGGGTACCAGGTAGTTGAGGTAATATTTTACATGTAGGTAAGGGTAAAAGTGACTAGGCAATCAGGATAGAGATTACATCTCCTCATCCAGGGAGTGCACACACACACACACACACACACACACACACACACACACACACACACACACACACACACACACACACACACACACACACACACACACACACACACACACACACACACACACACACACACACACACACACACACACACACAGGGAGTGTTGTGTTTATTTAATATTGTTTTAGGACTATGAAAATGGAAAAAAGGATTAGCCTATGGATTATGAAAACAACCAAAATAAATGGGAAAATGGGAGAGGAGAAATGACTAGAGACAGTGTTGTTTAACTCACTGACCATGAACCATGAGTTATTCTTACCTTTGTTCAGTAGAAAAGTCTCCCTCTCTAAAGTTTGGAGGTTTACCCATAGACTTGTTACTCTTCATGGACACACAGCTGGGTACAGGGGAGGCTGGTCTCTCCTGCTTGATTGGGCTTCAACACAACAGAGACAAACATTACATCTCTCATCTACTCTGAGCTCAGATGGGGAATCATGAGAAGAGTTTCATTCCAAAACGCTATATATCCATTTTCAGAAATGTTCGTAAAGTAGCTTTTGTTGTTTAAAGAAATTATGAAAGAGATTGGAGACATGTATTTGTTTAAAATCTATCACTTAACGGTTTCATTTCAGAGAGACAAATAATCATGTTTTTTGCCTAATGCTACATATCTGCCTCACTCTCAGAGAAATAAGTAGTACTGCTAGGTTTTACACATTAATAATATATATCTGCCTCACTCTCAGAGAAATTGTGTTTTTTTTGATAAAAGTAGAGACTCAGCTAGAAAAAGGTATATCATACACTACAGTTGAGGAACAATGGGAAAATAATTCTGCTTTGAAAGATGGTAAACTTGTAACCTCAATTTTGAAAAAATGGCCTTTGAATGTTTTGGTTCACCTACTGGAGAGCTCTTCTTTATCTACAGTGGTGTTACTTTGGCAGATAATGTCACCCATCTAAATAAATAGTATATATATAGTTAACTAAATGTATGGTGTTTTTGGTTTATGTCAGTTTCATTGTTTGTAAATGCTATAAATGGTTATTATATGGTTGTAAGTGGTAAAATGAACTAGAAAGTCATATTTTGCAATTCTGAGTAATTACTACTTTAGTAAGGATATACTTTATTCAGTACTACTGCAGTTGCTAAATAATTCCAATAGATGGCAGCATAAGACCACGAATGACATTTCAGAAGGTTAGTTTAGTTTTCTCCCTGGATACACAATATTTGATATTTAAAAAATGCATGTATACTAGGGTTGAGGTTGGAGCATCTGACTAGTGATTATTTACCAGGGGTTCAACACCTGCTATAGTTTCTATTTAATTGCTCTTCCAAAAGCATCACAGGCCTAAATCGAGATATATAGCTAACTAAAGTAATGAGTGACCATTTTAGAAAATCATGGGACATATAGTATTTGGTTACATGCTATTTTATGTCAATCATATTTCTGCTTGTAGCCTGTAACTGATGCTTCGTGGTCTTATGCTGCCATCTATTGGAAATAATTATCAATTAAAAGTTATTAATTCACGTACAGACGTTGGTGAGGCAGCTGAGAAATAAAGTGTATTAGATCAGTCTCAAACCTGCCCCAAGCCAATTGCTGGACTTTCACACAGAGGTTACTAGGTCACCCAATTCAAAACACATTTGAAAAATAAAACAAATGTGTCTTATTTATCAAGTGTTCTGTCTTGCAATTATACATATAATAAAATAACAACAAAATAATCAAAACGCCATTTAATACTATAATTGTATTTACTAAGATAATATTATTACTAAAATAGTTTCTAAAAGTGTTCTAGGCTACCCTACCCTAGAATTAGGGGTTAGGGTTACGGCTAAAATAGGTTATAAGTAGGGTAAGAGTTTCTGTATAGCACTTTGTGACATCTGCTGGTGTAAAAAGGGCTTTATAAATACATTTGATTGATTGTTAGGTTTAGGCTTTATATGGCAAAAAACAGTATGGGTTTATGGCTCTCTTGCTCCTCCTTGTGGCCGTATGTGGGTACTACATAACTTATTCATGACACTTGCTAGGCTCATAATCTGAGGTAGCAACTGTGTCAGATCTACAATTCCATTAGCTAGACCACCCGATTAGACAACAATCACCCCATTATACCCATTTGGTTTGCAGCATTCGCTCAATTTGATGCCTAAGAAACAAAGATTTCGATGCATATCAAATTACCCAGCAGCCATTTAGAAACCACAAGTCGTCCAAAAAATTGTTATTTCTTAATTAAAAAATTTCTTCTGGCTGTTTAAATCGGCCACATCTTGAAAAAGAGGACAGGGACATGCGTTTTGTTTAGATTGTACACTTTTTTCTTAAAACAAATATGGTTAACCATGACCAGAAATGTTTTAATGTTTTTTGGCTATCCGCCAGCCATCGCCTCTTAAACTGTGTCTCACCTCACTATAGGTGACCACAACATGTACTCAGTGTGTGCGCTCACCAAGTAGTCGTAACCTTGTTAATAATAAGTTACCTGAGGTAAAACTACAGGGTTAACGCAGGCAGGTCTCATTGATAACAATAGTGAAGCTGGCGTTGTGACGCAGAACAATGGGGTGGGAATAGAACGTTCTGAAGGCGAGTCGGTGTCACGGAGCTCAATAGAACTAATGGGAGCTGGTAGGGTGAAAAATGCCCAAACATAAGGCTCGTTTTTTCGCGACTACTTCATAACCAGGGACAGAAGGTAATATTATGAAACTGGGCTCCATGGCGGATGCAATTAACTAATTTTATCAGAAATAATCGTTGTAAAAATGTCACTTGAGGTGCCCCGAAAATAATATTCAAAAGTTCAGTCCTTGGACACAGAGGGGTTAAACACTAATGTTACTGTCCATCTAGTGAAGAGAGGAGAACCGGACAGAGGGATGGATGGTAGGAAGCCAGCATCCGTCAACGAGAGAGGGAGAAGCCCTCCACTGTATTTAACAGGTGGAAGAAACAACCCGGGAGCTCCATCGGTCCACAAGAAATGCAGGCAGCCGTAGATTATGTTGTGGTAGCTAGGATAACTAGGATGCTGCTGGTAGAGTAGCTAGCTTAGCTAGCTGTACCGACTAGCTTGGATAGCTAGCAGGTCATTCGTCTGTCCCTCGAGGATGATGACGAATCTGGTGAACCACACAATTAAACAAGAATAGCGAGTGAAAAGGATCTGGCTACACTCATACTGTCACTGACCATTACGCAAAAAAAGCAAATTGAATAATAAACTTCGGTGTCTCAACACTGTATCGAACTCCGTCGTTGTTCCCCAAGATCACCTCAGACCACTCTGCGCGTAACTGGACAATATGCTTGGCGCCAAACCGTACGTGGACGCGGACAGTTCTGTACGGGGACGCGGACAGTTCCAGAACGCGGACATGAGCACTGCCACACAATAAACTAAAAGCAGTCTTTAAAGTCGGGTACATTAGTAATATTCTTTTTTTATTATGTCAAACAAAAGAAAATCGCTTTTTTAAAACAAGATTTTGAGATCTGGGCACGTATCCAAAAAGCGTCTCAGAGTAGAAAAATTGGTCCTCTCTCTCCCCAGACAGACTCATTTATTACTGGGTCGTTACAATATTTTGAGATCTGGGCCCATATCCAAAAACCGTCTCAGAGTAGAAAATGTGTCGTATAAGTGCTGAGAATAAAGCCGTTTTAGTCCTACTCTTATGGGTATAAATTAATGCTATGCATGAAGCCTCTTTATTCATCAGTGTCCCACCTAGTTGGCAGATATTTAGGACACCTCATGAGCTGTCCTAACCAGTTAAGAGGTACCAGCAGGTGTCTTGATAATAGAAACATGCAGCGAGTCAGTGGTTCCTGTGCAACATGTAATTGCTTTGGAGCAGTGGTGACCTGTTATTCAGGGCAGAGCCCCACCTGTTTAGCAGATGCTCTTACCCAGAGCTATTTACAGTAAGTGCATTCATCTTAAGATAGCTAGGTGAGACAACCAGATAATACAGTCAAATATACAGGATACGAACATTCAATTTCAGCAAAACAATGGATATATAGCGTTTTGCAATAAAAATAATAATAATGATATACATCTAAAATCTATTAATTAAACATCTGAGAACAGCAATATTGAAGGTACCCATAAGCAACCATTTCTGATTAAAAAACTCATGTGAAAAATTGTGGAAATTTAGGAAATAAACTCTTAATAATTATTAAACAAAATTGTCATCTCACCTCTTAGCTTTGGTGTCATGTTCCCCAGAGAGACTCATTTTAGAGGCAGGGCCACCCTCCTCTCTCTCCCCAGAGAGACTCATTTTAGAGGCAGGGCCCCCCTCCTCTCTCTCCCCAGAGAGACTCATTTTAGAGGCAGGGCCCCCCTCCTCCCTCTCCCCAGAGAGACTCATTTTAGAGGCAGGGCCCCCCTCCTCCCTCTCCCCAGAGAGACTCATTTTAGAGGCAGGGCCCCCCTCCTCCCTCTCCCCAGAGAGACTCATTTTAGAGGCAGGGCCCCCCTCCTCTCTCTCCCCAGAGAGACTCATTTTAGAGGCAGGGCCCCCCTCCTCTCTCTCCCCAGAGAGACTCATTTTAGACCACTGACCCCTAAACAGAGATCCAACATGTTGGTTTTAGTTAACACAGTAATTCTTGAATGTGAATTGTTATCATTTATTAATTATCTCTTACAAAACATTTACTAACAGACATATCGAAACAGTCAGGTGATTTAATGCAATCACATGAATATCTCTTCTCCATGGTAACTGTCAATAATAATAATAAGTTACTGTTTGTTAAGGTAGTTATAGACAGTGCAGCAACACAAGGCCATGTCTCACACTTATTTGTATTCATTAAAAGTTGCCATTTATTTTCTTTGAATCTGTTCTTTTCTAAACGTATCTGAGAATGTAGACAGAAGGGCTAAAACGGGCATGATTGATCTGGGGGGGATCAGTGATCTATACAGAAAGGTTTTTTGCAATAATTAAGAGATTTTATATTATTTAAAGTAGGCTAGGTTATAATGTATAACAGTTTTTTTGTTGTTGTGTAAAGTAGATCAAGGTCTATACCTCAGCAAGTGGCGACCTGTCATTCAGGGCAGGTGGCCTTTCCTGTTTTGCATGTTATTGTGGCATTAATACGTGTCAAATCAAATCAAATCCCATTTTATTGGTCACATGCGCCGAATACAACAGGTGCAGACATTACAGTGAAATGCTTACTTACAGCCCTTAACCAAAATTATTTTTAACAAAAAAAAGTAAAAATAAAACAACAACAAAAAAAAGTGTTGAGAAAAAAAAGAGCAGAAGTAAAATAAAATAACAGTAGGGAGGCTATATATACAGGGGGGTACCGGTGCAGAGTCAATGTGCGGGGGCACCGGCTAGTTGAGGTAGTTGAGGTAATATGTACATGTGGGTAGAGTTAAAGTGACTATGCATAAATAATTAACAGAGTAGCAGCAGCGTAAAAAGGATGGGGTGGGGGGGCAGTGCAAATAGTCAGGGTAGCCATGATTAGCTGTTCAGGAGTCTTATGGCTTGGGGGTAGAAGCTGTTGAGAAGTCTTTTGGACCTAGACTTGGGTACATATCAGTTTGCTAACAATATAAAAAAAATATATATACTACTAAAATATATACGCGACTCATTCAACCAGCCTAAACAACAGTAAATAAAAGATGTCAAATGGTCAAAAGTCAATCCTGATATAGCCATGTACATCAAAGAGAGGTGTATTGCTACAGATGTAGGATCTTAATTTGAGCCAGTTTGCTACAGCAGGAAAATAATCCTGCAGCAACAGGACATTTGAATTATTATGTGGATTATAATTAATGAACAATTTTTTAAATAGAAAAGTGGAATTGATCATCTTCAGAAACCTTTTTTAAAGCTTAAATACACTCAAATACACTACAAGTTTTAGTTCTCCTGCAACAGGGTGATCAAATTAAGATCATACATCTGTACAGAGATTATGTTTTTATCTAAATAAGGCAGTTTGAGTTATTAGCAATAACGTTGCAACTGTCAGCTGCTGTAAACCTATGTGATTGGATGTTATAGACCCCCATCTGAACAGTTTCTTTCCCCATGCTGTAGCCCTCACCAACTGGCCATCTGGCCCATAGAGACTAAAGGTAAATAAAAATGTATCAACCGCTACAAAAAAGTCCATTAATTATAATTCACATAATAATTCACATTTACTGTTGCTGCAGGATTATTTCAAACTGGCTCAAATTAAGATCCTACATATGTATGTGCAAATGTACTTGGCGAATAAAGGTGATTCTGATTCTGCAAAGGTTGAGTCTCTAGATTCCCTTGCTGCTCTGGATAAATAATGAAATGGTTGTCATAGTGATTTAAACTGTGACTGATTATCTCCAAACTCTGAGGCCATGTCATTTATTATATTTCACCCAATTGATAAAGGAAGCTTGAAGGCTGAACCCAGAAGACAACTCTAAATTAACACTAACTGATATTATCCTAAAATCCTTTCACTCATATTGTTGTGTCTCTTTGTTCAACGGACGTCGGGTAGCCTGTGATATTAATATTGTAGCAAACAGCGGGGCAGGGCAGTGAACCCAGGTCGCTGGCCAAAACTAGGTTAACCCTATTGCTGCGATGGGAATTGTAACCTGTCTCACACTGCCCCCTATAAAAGCCAGTCCCGTGCTTCGACTATTCAGACCCCTCACACATCCGGGCCGTGCAATCTGATGGCCTCACAGACACCATACTACTTCTGACACCAATGTAGCAAACAGCGGGGCAGGGAAGCAAACCCAGGTTGCACTTGTAAAAAGGCAAACAACCTACGCATCGCGCCATTGGCGCCAATTGGGTTACTTGGTTGGAATTGTGACGTGGCTCATTTAGCGAGGATCACTACACTATAGTGGAACTATGATACAATTACAGTTATCATATGAAATGTTAAATGTAAAACTATAATATATGAATATATTGAATTTGACTTGCATGATTAAACTGACACGTACCTGTCTCAGTAGAAGTCGACTGTTAGGTCTAGCGCTCTGTATATTCTAATGGGTGAAGTCTGATCTGGAATCTGAAATGTAGATAAGCTTTGAAAAAACAGTATATCTAGCTTGCATCATAGTCCACCCCTCAGGCTACATACAGGTTACAGCATGAGGCAGACATCAACAGCCGAGTTGTAGGCTACTACCTGGGTCGTATTCATTAGTTTACACCGCAGCCAACAGTTTTAAAATGTTGCAATAAACCGTTTTTTTTTATTTTTTTTTATTTAGCGGACACTCTTATCCAGAACGACTTACAGTTAGTGAGTGCATACATTATTTTTCATACTGCCCCCCCATGGGAATTGAACCCACAACCCTGGTATTGCAAACACCATTCTCTACCAACTGAGCTACATCCCTGCCAGCAATTCCCTCCCTTACCCTGGGCCAATTGTGCACCACCCCATGGGTCTCCCGGTCGCAGCCGGCTACGACAGAGACTGGATTCAAACCAGGATCTCTAGTGGCACAGCTAGCACTGCGATGCAGTGCCTTAGACCACTGCGCCACTCGGGAGGTTAGTTTACTCCAAACGCTGTACAAAGTGACCTAAACAGTTTCCGTTGCCAAACGTTTTGCTACGGTGGGCATTAATGAACACACACAACCTATTTTGAGGAAGTGTAAGTTGTTGTTAGTCTTTCCACAGTATTTAATTGTCTCTCTTTCACACAATATACCTTCCTGAGTGAAAAGAGTTAACAGTAGATTAGAAAGAGAAAATGTTGTTGCTTGTTGTGTTTTAAGCCTGTTTTGAGAAGACAAGTCTATAGACCTATGATACAGAACACTCTTAGAAAAAAGAGTTCCAAAAGGGTCCTCTGGCTGTCCCCATAGGAGAACGCTTTTTGGTTCCAGGTAGAACCCTTCTGGCTTCCATGTAGAACCCTCTGTGGAAAGGGTTCTACCTAGTACCAAAAAGGGTTCTACAAACGGTTCTCCTATGGGGACAGCCAAAGAACCCTTTTAGATTCTAGATAGTGTAGGAGTGATCACCCTGGGGCACACAGATGGAAACAGAACAAATTCACCCCACGCATCTAATTTATATCCAAAACATGTTAAGGAGAGTAGGCCTATTATAACACAGTCCACAAAAAATATCATCAACTATATAAATACACATAACAATATCATCAACTATATTAATAAACATAACAATATCATCAACTATATGAATACATATAACAATATCATCAACTATATGAATACACATAACAATATCATCAACTATATTAATAAACATAACAATATCATCAACTATTTTAATACACATAACAATATCATCAACTATATTAATACACATAACAATATCATCAACTATATTTATACACATAACAATATCATCAACTATATTATTACACATAACAATATCATCAACTATATTAATACACATAACAATCATCATCTTACCTTTTATTTCTCTCAACGGAAACAGAGTCTAGAATGATCATTCGGTGGTGGAAAGTTACAGCTGAACACATTTGCATATCATACATTTGCATATCAGGATCTACCTGTTCTCTCTCTCTCTCTCTCTGTCTCTCTCTCTCTCTCTCTCTCTTCTCTCTCTCTCTCTCTCTCTCTCTCTCTCTCTCTCTCTCTCTCTCTCTCTCTCTCTCTCTCTCTCTCTCTCTCTCTGTCTGTCTCTCTCTGTCTCTCTCTCTCTCTCTCTCTCTCTCTCACTCTCTCTCTCTCTCTCTCTCTCTCTCACACACACACAATAAAAAAAAAAAAATCACATCAAATCCCTATTATCAAAACAGCATCGTGCTTTTAAAACTCACATCACTGTGATTGATCCATTTGAAGAAAGACGTTCAACAGGTTGAAACTGAGTGAAAAACATGGTTGTTGTGGATGTTGTATATTATATATAAACATAGGCTATATATGAGCCCAAGCCTGAAAAAAACTAATGATAAAATAATGATTGAACCATTATCCAATACATAGCCTACTGCATATTACACACGGCAGAAAAACATTAAAAACAGAAAAAGGATTGAAGATGTCTTCGGTACATAATTGGTCTAGCCTTGACTCCACAATTAAACAAATTCTAGTAATGGCCTTTGAGTGATGACTGTATTATTATACATACTGGATGGACTGGTTACCTTATGTTACACTCCACACTTCCTATCCATGAGTCTGGGAGAGAACGTATAGGCCTAGGTGATGCTGTTGGTTCATTGATTGTGCAGGGCAGCTTACAGAGTTAGCCTTCCGGTTTACAGAATTAGATTTTAATATAGTCTAGTAATAGGAAGAAAACAAATATGTTCATAATTAATAGGATGACATATTACTTTTAGCTACAGAATATCTCACCACCTTGCGTTTCCATCTCCTCCCCTCTATCCTTCATTCATTTTTCGAGTGCACAGAGAGAAGGGCTGTCAACAGTTTAGTGAAATACGTTTCCTTGTGAAAACATGTTACTATTGATGATCCAAAACAGATTCCACCTGGTTTCCCAAATGAAGCACTGGGTAGCTGCAGGAACAGGGTTGGAGAGCCCATGGCATACAGAGTTTGGGCGGAATATCACCTGTCGCGCAGCGAGAGGCTGCATGCTCCTCAAACAGTGGTGGATGTTTGGAGTGAAATAACCAGAGTATACACAGCATATGATTGAAAAACTAAAAACAAACAGGCAGGAAAGCAGTTTCCATTCACTAGTCGAGCTGTTCCCCTGACCCTGTTCATGCCCATTTGATAATCGGACATTATAAATCGAAACCAATTGTAAAATATTAAGGCCAGGCACCACAGGCAAAACATTGTGATTTTGCTTCCATCTGTCAATGTTCCGATTTTGGGATATTTTGGAACTATAACTTCCATACTTTCATAAAATGTACAATTACATCGGCAATAATGTATATAAATACTTGATTTGTATCATTTTATCACAACTCCGTCAACTTCACCTAGCATAAATGTCGTTTTTGTTAGCATGTTTCATGTAGAACTTCAACCGCTATTTTTCAAACTCTCCATGTTGAATCATATATAATTCAACCGCTATTTTTCAAACTCTCCATGTTGAATCATATATAATTCAACCGCTATTTTTCAAACTCTCCATGTTGAATCATATATAATTCAACCTCTATTTTTCAAACTCTCCATGTTGAATCATATATAAATCACAGCTATTTTTCAAACTCTCCATGTTGAATCATATATAATTCAACCTCTATTTTTCAAACTCTCCATGTTGAATCATATATAATTCAACCTCTATTTTTCAAACTCTCCATGTTGAATCATATATAATTCAACCGCTATTTTTCAAACTCTCCATGTTGAATCATATATAATTCAACCGCTATTTTTCAAACTCTCCATGTTGAATCATATATAATTAAACAGCTATTTTTCAAACTCTCCATGTTGAATCATATATAATTCAACCTCTATTTTTCAAACTCTCCATGTTGAATCATATATAATTCAACAGCTATTTTTCAAACTCTCCATGTTGAATCATATATAATTCAACAGCTATTTTTCAAACTCTCCATGTTGAATCATATATAATTCAACAGCTTGTTTTGCGGAGCAGATCGTTACTAGTCCATACATGGCTATATCCTTTGTGACGTGGTGCTGAAAGAGGAGGCGTTTACTGACATCCGATTCGTTACTGACATTTAATGGCACTTTCCGGCAACCTGATTGGTTACTGGCATTTAATGGCACTTTTCGGCAACCTGATTGGTTAAAAGACCTCACGTGCCGCACAGCGCTTCCTTGTTTGAAAATATATCCCGTGAGGAATCCACGTAAAGAGAGACAAAATGAGAAAATCTCGAAGAATATACCTACAGTATGTGGATAAAAAATAGGCGATCTCAGTTAGCCAATGCGAGAAAAGCAGTGAATGGAAGAAAACATGAGCCTGATCAGCCGATCCAGGCACTGGCAGTACAGGTAGAGGAGGAAAAGGAGGAGGCCGGCAGCAGCGCGTCGAGACGCACATTAGTTGAGATGAAGATGACAGCTAGCAGCGATCAACCAGACAGACAGACAGCCAACAGTGGCTTTTATTCCACATGTCACAAAGAAACCAACTTGTACATGATTTGATTTGCCCTAAGTGTCTAAACACTGGACTGAAAATCACCATAGACCCCACCAACCAGGGATTCTGTAATTCTGTCATGATAGAAGCCGCATTGCTGATTACTGTTCTGCACATTTCAACAGCCATACAAAAGCCTTGGATGTGACAAATTGAGCAAAGTGATATGAGAATTTGCCCAAAACTGCATATTTGCCCAACAGACCAGTATTCAAAGCATATGCTCTATTGCTTGAAACTAATGTATTAAACATGCTGATGTATTTGTAAAAGGTATATTTGATGTTTATTTGTCAGTTTAGAAGTGATATATGAAAAATATATTAATTTAATGTGACGTAAATGGTCATATTTATGGAAAGTACATTTTAATTGTAGTCTGTGATGTTTGGCAATACAGTTTTTCTCAATTGCTAAAACACAATTTCTGAAACCTTGCTCCATTTCCTGAAAACATTAAACACAAAACCTCATCTTCAAGCACTATTTACAAAACCTCTGACTCCTCTCGCAAAATGAAACATTCGCCCTTAAAACAGTTTTTACCTGTGTTCAAAATCAAACACTGCTCTCAAATCATAAACAAAGTGATCAAAATGATAAACACTCTCAAGCAGTCAGTAAACAATACACAGAAAAATAGAAAACACATTGTTCAAAACATACAGTTCTCAGGGAGAAGTACATTTTTAATCTCAAAACAAATTTAATATTTTTCCATCATTGTCTTTTGATGAACGAAAACATGTTCAATCATAGTAGCTCCAAATGGATCAATATTTACTACTCTGCTTTGCTCTTTGCAATTTAGTTTTTTGTTCTTCCTCCTCCTTGTACCCCTATTTTTACAGTACTGTACCCTGCATCTCACAAACTTGTCCTTTGTCTCTGTGATACTGTAATTCTTGTTCTTTGTTGATATGAACCTGCAACCAGTCCAAATCTATTGAGCAGTCAGTACTGTTAACAAATGGAAAGCCCACTCTTTGTCTTCCTCTTCCTCTTCGTCCTCCTCTTCCTCTTTCTTGCCCTCCTCCTCCTCCTCTTCCTCCTCGTCGCCCACCTCGCATACGCACTCGTCCTCGTCCTCTCACATTGTTTCTTCTATCCATTTTCAGACTTTCTCCTTCCCACCTTCAACAACCTGTTTGCTCTCTGAACTGCCTTATATTGGTTGTGTCGCATCATTTGAAACAGGTTAAATCCATTTTGAGTGGTTGTGTTCAATCAATGACATGTGTTCTCTATTTGTGTTTGATTGTTGCCTCTTGTGTTTACCAGTATGGATGACATGTGCATTAGAGTGCAGAATGTGTTTTGAGAATGAGAATGTGTTTAGAGTTTTGCTGAAAAGTCTAAGTGAGATCTGCATATTGTGTTTTACCATGTGAAATGGTTTAAGGTATTGGCAACAGACTGCATAATTAGCTAAATGAGTCCAGGCAACTGAGAACTTTGTTCAGCCAATGGGTTTTAGTGTTTTAGCAATTTGGCCTTTTATAAACGCATTTCATGCAATTCCACGTCATTTTACTTGACTGGAGACTCTGGCATAATCTTTATTAATGCAGTGTTCAAAACAACTGGAAACTCTGAGCTGGGAAATCTCAGACTTCCGACATTAATGAGTTCAAGACAACTGGGAAATGGGGAAAAAACTAGCTCCGACTGGAAACATTTGTTTTAAACGGTCATCCAACTGGGAATTCTGGTCTCTTTCTAGAGCTCCGACTGGAAACATTTGTTTTAAACGGTCATCCAACTCGGATTTCTGGCCTCTTTCTAGAGCTCCGACTTTCCTGATTTGAAGACCACTGATGTCATGATTCTACCTAATTTTTTCCCCGAGTTCCCATTTGTCTTGAAAGCGCAATACCGCACAAATGATCGAAATGACAGGCTATTTTTGACACTGAAAAACTGAGAATCTGAGATCAATGAAAACAAACTTGAATCCATCAATAGCCTATGCCTGAGTGTGTGGAGACATATTGTAGGCTACAATATGAGGAGGAAATTATAGTCCTAAAAATGTTTTAAAGTTTCACTGACAGATTTGCCGCGCGTTCCCCACAGTATGCCTTGTTATTGTGCTACACTCCATTTACATTTTAGTCATTTAGCAGACGCTCTTATCCAGAGCGACTTACAGTTAGTGAGTGCATACATTTTCATACTGGCCCCCGTGGGAATCGAACCCAAAACCCTGGCGTTTTAAACACCATGCTCTACCAACTGAGCTACACGGGGACTAGGTTATTTTTTAAATAAGCTATTTATCCTCTGTGACTACATTTTAGGCTTTCACATGGTGTAGTAGGCTATTTTGAATTATTTCATTTATTTCTGAACAGACAGCAGTAATTCTATAACTTTGTAAAATGTATTTGAATTGATCAGGCGAGCTGCAGCTCCTCCAGAACCCTTGGCGCGGCTCTATAAATGATGGGCAATGCTGGAGAGACGAGAGTTGGAGGCTCATGTCTGTCAGAGCAGAGAGAGTTCTGGGAGAGATTATTATAATTTTTACATTGCAAAAAGTGACAATTATCTTTCATGCCAGGAGAGGTACCGGATCCGGCCAAATAGGTTCCTGAACGAAACAGTCCAAAACGGAGAGGTGCCGAATCCTGTTCCGGCAGGATCCGGATCAAATTAAGCACTGATAATACACTATAACCATCATATCAAAGTAAACTTGGAGTCACGCGATATGTTGCGTGGTCCTCCCACTACGACTCGGGAAAGCATGCAGTTTATTAGGCTACAGATTAAATACATTTTGATGAACACAGGTAGGTGAAAGTGCAAGGTGACGAGCTTGATGCTCCTTTCCAATAAACATTAAGGCTCTTATTCAGCTAACATGATGATCGATGCTCAGCTGCCATTTGTGAAATACAAATAATATCGATATAGCCATACCCACACTGTATCTGTGAGTTGTTGGTATGTGTCATGGCCAGAGTGGGCACATTTGATATATAATGCAACAGCTTTAGTGACAAAACCATCAGTAGAGTTGAAGATGCGATGGAAACCCATTTAACTTGTGTTTTTCATGTGGTACATGGGAATTTAACCACAAAAGTAATTACGTTATAATGTACAGCCTTTTATCCACAAAAAGTCAGTTTGATGGAAACATCTCTGGAGGGAAATGCGCATATTGTTTTATGCCGATTTTAGAACATTCGCATGGCCAGATACTCCATTGGCCGCTCTAACAATGAAAATAATTGTCTTAAAAAGTTAAAGGCAGTCGAGAGGAAGCAAGATCAACAGAACCGAAAACCAGAACTTTTTTTTTTCAAGGAACAGCAACAGAACCGGGAACGAAAGTGATCGATAGTGTTCTAGAACAGAACTGATATTTTAAAAACAACTGGTTAATAACGTTATTTTACGAGTCACACAAAAAAACGCTATAAAGTGCTAATGCAAAGCCCTCACTCTGTCACTCCAACTTATTCCAGTGTCTGCCTGCCAGCTGAAAGTCTTTACCAGTGGGTGTGTTTAGGCTCCCTGCCTGCCAGCTGAAAGTCTTTACCAGTGGGTGTGTTTAGGCTCCCTGCCTGCCAGCTGAAAGTCTTTACCAGTGGGTGTGTTTTGGCTCCCTGCCTGCCAGCTGAAAGTCTTTACCAGTGGGTGTGTTTAGGCTCCCTGCCTGCCAGCTGAAAGTCTTTACCAGTGGGTGTGTTTAGGCTCCCTGCCTGCCAGCTGGAAGTCTTTACCAGTGGGTGTGTTTAGGCTCCCTGCCTGCCAGCTGAAAGTCTTTACCAGTGGGTGTGTTTAGGCTCCCTGCCTGCCAGCTGAAAGTCTTTACCAGTGGGTGTGTTTAGGCTCCCTGCCTGCCAGCTGGAAGTCTTTACCAGTGGGTGTGTTTAGGCTCCCTGCCTGCCAGCTGAAAGTATTTACCAGTGGGTGTGTTTAGGCTCCCTGCCTGCCAGCTGAAAGTCTTTACCAGTGGGTGTGTTTAGGCTCCCTGCCTGCCAGCTGAAAGTCTTTACTCTTTGTAGTGACACACCATCCAAAGTGTAATTAATAACTTCACCATGCTCAACGGAATAATCAGTGTTTGCTTTTTATTTTATTTTTACCCATCTACCAATAGGTGCCCTTCTTTGAGAGGCATTGGAAAACCTCCCTGGTCTTCGTGGTTGAATTTGTGTTTGAAATTCAATGCTTGACTGAGGGACCTTTATTTGTATTATAATTTTTTTTTTTGTCATTTAGCAGACGCTCTTATCCAGAGCGACTTACAGGAGCAATTAGGGTTAAGTGCCTTGCTCGAGGGCACATCGACAGATTTTTCACCTAGTCGGCTCAGGGATTAGAACCAGCGACCTTTCGGTTACTGGCACAACGCTCTTAACCACTAAGCTACCTGCCGCCCCACACACAAACAATTACCTTACAGATAATTGTTTGTGTGTGGTACAGAGATGAGGTTGTCATTCAAAAATCCTGTTAAACACTATTATTGCGCACAGGTGAGTCCATGCAACTTATTATGTGTCTTGTTAAGCACATTTTTACTCCTGAACTTATTTAGGCTTGCCATAACAAAGGGGTTGAATACTTGTTGACTCAAGACATTTCAGCTTTTCATTTTTAATTAATTTCTAAAAACATTATTCCACTTTGACATTATTGAGTATTGTGTGTAGGCCAGTGACACAAAATCTCAATTTCATCCATTTTTAATTCAGGCTGTGTAACAACAAAATGTGGAAAAATTCAAGGGGTGTGAATACTTTCTGAAGACACTGCATTATAGACCGTTCAGACTTCAGTAGGGGACGTTGTTGGGCATCTCCTTTAGCATACGCATCAGATTCATCTACTGGGTTGTTATCAATCTAAATAAATACCATCTAAAATAAAATATTGCTTGATTGAATGTCTTAAGAATATTTTGTTTCTTATTTTGAATATTTGTATATTTAGAAGTACATAAAATGCATGTAAGGATATGTTTTATATTATAACCAATCAGCGTTCAAGATTAGACGTTATATAATATTCTACAAAGGCCTACTGCAACATGTAGCATATTTTCGTTTCCCACACAATAAAAACATGACAATGTAATACATTTGATAAATAGTATTTATAGATGTGATTAGTAATATAGTTATAGTAAGTAATACAGTCCAGTAACTGCTTCTTTTTACAAAGTAAAACGTAAAAGAGAATTATATCAACCTGCAAGGCTCACGGTCATATTATTTGCTGTAAACATGAGTACCAAAGCTTGATAAATAGTGCATAAACAATTGTAAAGGATGAATTAGATAAATAAATATCGGTGAAAAGATATCCATGAAAAGATATGAAAACAAGAGTAATGTATTGATTGTATGGGACCCTGTATTGTGGCCTTACCCGTGTTTAAACTCATGAATCAATCTCATGAATAATGCTTCAGTTCGGCTGGCGCTGAACTCTGCAAGCCAAACCCAACGAGTGTTCTAGTATACTCCCTTAAAAAGACCTTAAAAGACCTTCGCTTGAAAATCGTGAAAAAAGAGGCAGTAGTCCTATTTGTCCTTTTTGAGATGCCGTAGCCAGTATAAAAAATCGTCTGAAACGTCTGAATTGATTAAGATAACTCAAGCAATCTTGGCAAAATGGGTAAAATTGCAGGACATTTGCTTTAAAACTGCAATTATTCTCTCTGCCCCATGGCAAAATATGTAGAATTGCATGAAATTGGTTATAAAATGGCTACATTTTCTCTCCACCCCAATGCAAAATGTGTATAACTGCAGAAAACTTGCTTTAAAACTGCAATATTTTCTCTACACCACATGGCAAAATGTGTAAAAATAATTAGACCACCCACAACACCCACAATTCTTCATCATCATTACACCATTGTTCTAAATTAAATTCACCCTCTTTACCCTCCTCATCGTTCAGTTCATTCAAATGTAATTGTAAAGCAACGTGCCCCATTATCCGTTTCCATCGCCCGTTCATCCATTGGCATCATTCAACCAGTGAGGAGAGAGACACATTATCACCTGGGTACCAACGGCTTACAGCGCATTTGTCTTTGACACGAATACCGCCGAGGCTACTCCTCCTCCTTGTTCGGGCAGGCTTCGGCGTTCGTCGTCCCCGGAGTACTAGCTGCCACCGTTTGACGTTTCGATGTTCGTTTGGTCATGTCTAGTTTAGTGCACCTGTTTCGTATTCTGTCATGATTATGTCACCTATAAGTTTCCCTGTGTTATGTTTTGTAGTTGTGTGTTATTGTCCGCCTGTCGTTTGTCTGTTGGTTTATGTTGTGCTTTAGTGTTTTACGCGTTGCGCGTAGGTTTTTGCCTCCTGTGTTTTGAGGCCATTTATTTTCTGTATTGTGTATTCAGTCAAGGAAAGCTGTTTGACTTATCCGCTGTGTCCTGCGCCTGACTTCACCACCACATCCACAAGTACATCGTGACAGTGTTGTTGTTTTATCGTACTGCTTTGCTTTATCTTGGCCAGGTCGCAGTTGTAAATGAGAACTTGTTCTTAACTGGCTTACCTGGTTAAATAAAGGTGAAATAAAAATGTAAATACAAATGAATGGAAGTTAGGCTAGCGAGCAAGCTTTTTAGCCAGGTAGCCTAGGACAACAACAAATAAAAGTGTGTACTGTATGACAGAGTGATATACCATTTTGTTGTGCTGGAATGTTGTTGCTGAAGAAATTTCTATCTCTTCTCTCACTCTGTTTTGGTTCATGCAGGTGACTGTGACCCTCTCGCAGAACGCCCAGAATATGTTCTGGAAGTTAAGATAGGAGACATTGCTCAATTTCTTAGGAAACTAAGCCTGTGGGATAACAGCCAGTCACAAGCAGGAACCAATCCATGTTCTGACCGACCTGTGTACTATGGTGCATTGAGTTGGTTGGAACCTCTCCAGTTAACTGTTAATAAACAATATTAAATTAAACTTAAATTCATTTAAGTTTGTCTTCGTGTGTCCCTGTGTTGAATTTCCACGACATCATCAACATGAAAGAAAGGAGGATGTCATTGGTGTTTCTCTACTAGTAGAGTGAGTCAACATAAAAGGGGAGGATGTCATTGATGTTTCTCTCCTAGTAGAGTGAGTCAACATGAAAGAGGAGGATGTCATTGGTGATTCTCTCCTAGTAGAGTGAGTCAACATGTTTTCTCTACTGGCACCAACACACACACAGAGAAATCAGACCCATGGACAGCCACATCATATTTAGCTAACGTTGATTGGACTGAATTGTTTTTGGTATCTTTCAGTTGTCACTGTATTAGACTAAGCAGAGGTGATTTAATAATGTTGAAATGTTGAAGTTGAAATGGTGCTGCAAAAGTGGAGGCAGCTCCTGTTTTCTTTGCGACTTGCGTTAACTCTCCGTGGTTCTAAATCAATAGTTGTTTAGTGCATATGAACTAACAGGTTATAGAGCAAACAATGCAATTATCACAACACATAGAGTGTAAAGGTTCGTCTGTCCCTCGAGGATGATGACGAATCCGGTGAACCACAAGATGAAACAAGGATAGCGAGTGAAAAGGATCTGGCTACACTCATACTGTCCCTGACCATTATGAAAAAAAGCAAATAGAACAATAAACTTCGGTGTCTCAACACTGTAACGAACTCCGTCGTTGTTCCCTAAGATCACCTCAGACCACTCTGCGCGTAACTGGACAATATGCTTGGCGCCAAACCGTACATGGACGCGGACAGTTCCAGAACGCGGACATGAGCAGAGCAACACAATAAACTAAACCAAGTCTTTAAAGTCGGGTACATTAGTAATATTCATGTTTTATTATGTCAAACAAAAATTATTCGTTTTCTAAAACAATATTTTGAGATCTGGGCCCATATCCAAAAAGCGTCTCAGAGTAGAAAATGTGTCGTATAAGTGCTGAGAATAAAGCCGTTTTAGTCCTACTCTTATGGGTATAAATTAAAGCTATGCATGAAGCCTCTTTATTCATAAGTGTCCCACCTAGTTGGCAGGTATTTAGGACACCTCATGAGCTGTCCTAACCAGTTAAGAGGTACCAGCAGGTGTCTTGATAATAGAAACATGCAGCGAGTCAGTGGTTCCTGTGCAACATGTAATTGCTTTGGAGCAGTGGTGACCTGTCATTCAGGGCAGAGCCCCACCTGTTTAGCAGATGCTCTTAACCAGAGCGATTTACAGTAAGTGCATTTATCTTAAGATAGCTAGGTGAGACAACCAGATAATACAGTCAAATATACAGGATACAAACATTCCATTTCAGCTAAACAATGGATATATAGCGTTTTGCAATAAAAATAATAATAATTATATACATCTAAAATATATTAATTAAACATCTGAGAACAGTAATATTGAAGGTACCCATAAGCAACCATTTCTGATTAAAAAACTCATGTGAAAAATTGTGGAAATAGCATTTAGGTACCACGTTCATCTGTACAAACAATAGTACGCAAGTATAAACACCATGGGACCACGCAGCCGTCATACCGCTCAGGAAGGAGACGCGTTCTGTCTCCTAGAGATGAACGTACTTTGTTCCGAAAAGTGCAAATCAATCCCAGAACAACAGCAAAGGACCTTGTGAAGATGCTGGAGGAAACAGGTACAAAAGTATTTATATCCACAGCAAAACGAGTCCTATATTGACATAACCTGAAAGGCCGCTCAGCAAGGAAGAAGCCACTGCTCCAAAACCTCCATAAAATAGCCAGACTACGGTTTGCAACTGCACATGGGGACAAAGATCGTACTTTTTGGAGAAACGTCCTCTGGTCTGATGAAACAAAAATAGAACTGTTTGGCCATAATGACCATCATTATGTTTGGAGGAAAAAGGGGGTTGCTTGCAAGCCAAAGAACACCATCCCAACCGTGACGCACGGGGGTGGCAGCATCATGCTGTGGGGGTGCTTTGCTGCAGGAGGGACTGGTGCACTTCACAAAATAGATGGCATCATGAGGAAGGAACATGATGTGGATATATTGAAGCAACATCTCAAGACATCAGTCAGGAAGTTAAAGCTTGGTCGCAAATGGGTCTTCCAAATGGACAATGACCCCAAGCATACTTCCAAAGTTGTGGCAAAATGGCTTAAAACAACAATATCAAGGTATTGGAGTGGCCATCACAAAGCCCTGACCTCAATCCTATAGCAAATTTGTGGGCAGAACTGAAAAAGCGTATGCGAGCAAGGAGGCCTACATACCTGACTCAGTTACACCAGCTCTGTCAGGAGGAATGGGCCAAAATTCACCCAACTTATTGTAGGAAGCTTGTGGAAGGCTACCCGAAACGTTTGACCCAAGTTAAACAATTTAAGGGTAATGCTACCAAATACTAATTGAGTGTATGTAAACCTCTGACCCACTGGGAATGTGATGAAAGAAATAAAAGCTGAAATAAATCATTCTCTCTACTATTATTCTGACATTTCACATTCTTAAAATAAAGTGGTGATCCTAACTGACCTAAGACAGGGAATATTTACTACGATTAAATGTCAGGAATTGTGAAAAACAGAGTTTAAATATATTTGGCTAAGGTGTATGTAAACCTCCGACTTCAACTGTATTTTTAATTCCATTCCTTAACAAAGGCCAAAACTGCTTTCAAAAGTGTTTTCCCTGTGATGGCATTAAGAGTTGTTGTATGTTGACTGCTTGAATAAACGGCCCTACAAAGGCAAAGAGCATCAACTAGAAAACAGTCCAACTGAAGACAAAAAAGCCTTTAAAGTTGTTTTTGCTGTCCAGCCAAATATGTCGTAGGTATATAAGTGTAAATGCACTGATGTATCATCTTATTATGACCACTGATCTGACCTATGACCCCTTAAATGCTGATACTGCACTCTGCCTTTGTATGACCTTAAACAACTGTATGGGTCATGCAAAAGCAAAGCGCAGTATGTAGAAATCTAAATGTGTTTATCCAGCTTTCTTGTGGTTTTTAATGGTGTTGTGTAGTTGTGTTTTCATGTTTTGAATGTTGTATTGTAGCAACCCTCAAGCTGTTTTTATCCATAAGGTAAGAACTATTTCATCACGGAGAATGTTTATACTTATGTGACTTTGTATTAATATCAATGCTGTCCTTTTCTTTATGTTAGCCAGCGTTTCAATATTTTGTTTGCTATCTTTCTTACCATTATCTGGGTATTTGCATTTCAATGCGAGTTAAACCATATGTTTCCGCAGGATTGTGCCATGTTTTATTCTGGTGATAACTGGACCACTGGCTGTCTCATGGAGTGTGTGAGGGTGAGTGTCATGGTCGGGATGGCCTGAACTTAGAGCCTGATAGAATACCAAGGAAAACCGTAGTAACTGCAGTAGAACATGGTGGAACAAAGCCAGATGGCAGTAACCTCACTTACTGCTGTTTCCTTGGTTTTTACTGGGATTTTGTAGTTACATCAAATTTGACCCTCCATTTTCTCTGAAACAGAAGATAATTGAACCAGGACACTTTGTCACAAGATATAACAGATACTACGAAGTCTGATTTAGGTCTGAACTCATCTTTGCCCAAATGTGTAGCAGCAGTTTGCAAATGTACGGCAGAATAGCTGTGTACATAATCCTAATACCTCTTCATGGACTACATTTGAACACTTGAACAGTGTCTTCTGTTAGGGTGTGAACTGGTATGGTATGGTAAGATTACCTAGTGGGGCCAGTAACTGAAAGGTTGCTGGTTCGAATACCTGAGCCGTCAAGGTAAAAATCTGTCTGTGCCCTTAAGCAAGGCACTTACACCTGATTTGCTCCAGGGGGCGCCGTACTACTATGACCCTGTAAAACAACACATTTCACTGCATCCATCCGGTGTCTGTGACAATACATTTACAAATATTTTATTTATTTATTACAACAGTTAATTTAACAATGCTGGTTATAAATCTTGTTGACATTCATCCAAGGACACCTTGACTTGCATTACACTCTCACTCCCAAAAAATATTCTCATGAAATCATATGATCTATAATTAGAGAAAAGGATTCCTGTGAACGCGGCCTGCTACAAGCAGGAAACAAGTTATGGATGTGTGATCTATCTTGTCATCTTTTTGGGGTAACCACATTGGAACATTCCAACATTCATCTTTAAGGACATGAACTGGCAGAACAGGTTTCAGCAAAGTATGGAGTCATTGTTTTCAGGAAGGCATCTCCATGGCGATAGGAGGGACAGGAGGCAGACTAAGGGCAAGGGAAGCCACCTGAACTACTGCCCTACAAAGGCAAAGAGCAGTCTACGCAAACAGTGAATCTGAGACAAATGGCTTTAAAGTTGGGTTTTTTGGTCCATGCATATCAACCATAACCACTGATCTGACCTATGACCCCTTAAATTCTGATACTGCACTCTGCCTTTGTATGACCTTAAACAGCTGTATGGGTAATGCACAAGCAAAGTGCAGTATGTAGAAATCTAAATGTGTTTATCCAGCTTTCTTGTTGTTTTTCTGTTTGATGGAAACAGCTTGAGTGTTGTAACTGTATTCCAACTGTATTTAATGGTGTTATGTAGTCGTGTTTTCATGTTTCCAATGTTGTATTGGAGTAGGCCTAACCCTCACCAATATTTCTGTTGATGGAGAGAGACACCAGACAATACATAGAGACAGCAACAGAAGAATATGATATGATGGAGAGAAACACCAGACAAGACACAGAGACAGCAACAGAAGAATAGGATATGATGGAGAGAGACAGAACAGGCCATAACAGAAGAAAATAGACACCGGAGACAGTAACAAACTGGAACCTGAGACAGCAACAGACAAGACACAGACAGCAACAGACAGGACACAGACAGCAACAGACAAGACATAGACAACAACAGACAAGAAACAGAGAAAGTGACAGAAGAGGGCAGATGGAGAGAGAACCAAGGTTGGTTGAGCAGAAGATGGCAGACAAGAGAGACAGCAACAGAAGAGGGGAGACAAGAGAGACAGCAACAGAAGGGGGGAGACAAGAGAGACAGCAACAGAAGAGGGGAGACTAGAGAGACAGCAACAGAAGAGGGGAGACAAGAGAGACAGCAACAGAAGGGGGGAGACAAGAGAGACAGCACCAGAAGAGGGGAGACAAGAGAGACAGCAACAGAAGAGGGGAGACAAGAGAGACAGCAACAGAAGAGGGGAGACAAGAGAGACAGCAACAGAAGAGGGGAGACAAGAGAGACAGCAACAGAAGAGGGGAGACAAGAGAGACAGCACCAGAAGAGGGGAGACAAGAGAGACAGCAACAGAAGAGGGGAGACAAGAGAGACAGCAACAGAAGAGGGGAGACAAGAGAGACAGCAACAGAAGAGGGGAGACAAGAGAGACAGCAACAGAAGAGGGGAGACAAGAGAGACAGCAACAGCAGAGGGGAGACAAGAGAGACAGCAACAGAAGAGGGGAGACAAGAGAGACAGCAACAGAAGAGGGGAGACAAGAGAGACAGCAACAGAAGAGGGCAGACAAGAGAGACAGCAACAGAAGGGGGGAGACAAGAGAGACAGCAACAGCAGAGGGGAGACAAGAGAGACAGCAACAGAAGAGGGGAGACAAGAGAGACAGCAACAGAAGAGGGGAGACAAGAGAGACAGCAACAGAAGAGGGCAGACAAGAGAGACAGCAACAGAAGAGGGCAGACAAGAGAGACAGCAACAGAAGACAGAGAAAGTAATGGAGAGAGGCAGAGGAGGGGAGATCAGACAGTAGACTGTATCACTTAAAGCTGCTCTATAGATTCTAATTACTGCACAGTGAGTGTGTGTGTGTATGTGTGTGTGTGTGTGTGTCTGTGAGTGTGTGTGTGTGAGAGAGAGAGAGTAAATAATGGTAAAACAGCATTATAATGATAGTCATACAATGTCAAGTATTTCTTAAGTATAAACATTCTCCATGATGATATAACCTTAGGCCTACTATAATACAACATTGAAAACATGAAAACACGACTACATAACACCATTAAATACAGTTGGAAGGTAGTAACAACTATCAAACCGTTTCCATCAAACAGATAAACAACAAGAAAGTTGGATCAACATATTTAGATTTCTTGATGCTGCACTTTGCCGTTGCATTACCCATTTACTTGTTTAAGGTCATACAAAGGCAGAGTTCAGTATCAGCATTTTAGGGGTCATAGGTCAGATCAGTGGTTATGGTTGATATGCACGGACATTTGCGTAGACTGCTCTTTGCCTTTGTAGGGCCGTAGTTCAGGCGGCTTCCCTTGCCCTTTAGTCTGCCTCCTGTCCCTCCTATCACCATGGAGACACCTTCCTGAAAACAATGACTCCATACTTCATGTCCTTAAAGATTAGAGAGAGACAACAACAGAAGAGTTCAGACAAGAGAGACAGCAACAGAAGAGGGGAGACAAGAGAGACAACAGAAGAGGGGAGACAAGAGAGACAGCAACAGAAGAGGGGAGACAAGAGAGACAGCAACAGAAGAGGGCAGACAAGAGAAACAGCAACAGAAGACAGAGAAAGTAATGAAGAGAGGCAGAGGAGGGGAGATCAGACAGTAGACTGTATCACTTAAAGCTGCTCTATAGATTATAATTACTGCACAGTGAGTGTGTGTGTGGGGGGGGGGGGGGGGGGGGGTCATAGGTCAGTCATTTTAGGGGTCATAGGTCAGATCAGTGGTTATGGTTGATATGCACGGACATTTGCGTAGACTGCTCTTTGCCTTTGTAGGGCAGTAGTTCAGGTGGCTTCCCTTGCCCTTTAGTCTGCCTCCTGTCCCTCCTATCGCCATGGAGACACCTTCCTGAAAACAATGACTCCATACTTCATGTCCTTAAAGATTAGAATGTTCCAATGTGGTTGGCCAAAAAGATGACAAGATAGATCACACATTCATCATTCAGGGTTACTATCAAACAGAAATGTCACATTTCTGGTTTGTCCATACCTTGTTTCCTGCTTGTAGCAGCGTGCGTTTACAGGAATCGTTCTCTCTAACTATAAGTCACATGATTTCATGAGAATATTTTTCTGCAGTAAGAGGGTAATGCAAGTGAAGGTGTCCTTGGATCAACGTCAACAAGAGTTATAACCAGCATTGTTAAATTAACTGTTGGAATTGCAAAAAATATATATGTTTTTATTGTCAGATACACTGGATAGGTGCAGTGAAATGTGTTGTGTTACAGGGTCATCCATAGTAGTACAGCACCCATGAAGCAAGTTAGTGTTAAGTGCCTTGCTTAAGGGCACTTCAACAGATTTTCACATTGACGGCTCGGGTATTCGAACCAGCGACCTTTCAGTTACTGGCCCAACATTCTAACCACTAGGCAATGTGACCATACCATACCAGGTCCCGCCCTAAAAGAAGACAATGTTTAAGTGTTCAAATGTAGTCCATGAAGAGGTATTAGGATTATGTGCACAGCTATTCTGCCGTACAATTGCAAACTGCTGCTACACATTTGGTCAAAGATGAGTTCAGACCTAAATCAGGCTTCATAGTATCTGTTATATCTTGTGACAAAGTGTCCTGGTTCAATTATCTTCCGTTTCAGAGAAAATGGAGGGTCAAATTTGATGCAACTACAAAATCCCAGTAAAAACCAAGGAAACAACAGTAAGTGAAGTTACTGCCATCTGGCTTTGTTCCACCATGTTCTACTGCAGTTACTACGGTTTTCCTTGGTATTCTATCAGGCTCTGAGTTCAGGCCATCCCGACCATGACACTCACCCTCACACACTCCATGAGACAGCCAGTGATCCAGTTATCACCAGAATAAACATGGCACAATTCCGCGGAAAAATGTTGGATAACTTTGGTCATAAAGTCAGTCTTTTCCAAAACTGAGTTTAGTGAGACTTGTGGTTGTGACTGCATCACAACGTAAATGAAGGTTGCCCACATGCCCACACCAAGTAATAATCAATTCAGAATGCAACTGCACCCGACCCAATCGTAATGCCTGTGGTAAATGTGGGTTGAATTTGGATATCCCTATGGGGCTAGTTAGGGAGCATCAGTAAATTACACCATGTACATGGGACAACATGTTAAAATTCCAATAGCTCCAAATTTGGATTGCAAAACTAAAGAGAAACATTAGACAAGACACAGAGACAACAACAGAAGAATATGATATGATGGAGAGAGACACCAGACAAGACACAGAGACAGCAACAGAAGAATATGATATGATGGAGAGAGACATCAGACAAGACACAGAGACAGCAACAGAAGAATATGATATGATGGAGAGAGACACCAGACAAGACACAGAGACAGCAACAGAAGAATAGGATATGATGGAGAGAGACACCAGACAAGACACAGAGACAGCAACAGAAGAATAGGATATGATGGAGAGAGACACCAGACAAGATGAAAGACATCAATAGACAACACAGAGAAAGTGATGGAGAGAGACAGAGGAGGGGAGAACGCACAGTAGACTATCACTAAAAGCTGATATAGGGATTCTAATTACTGCAGTGTGTGTGTGTGAGAGAGAGAGAGAGAGAGAGAGAGAGAGAGAGAGAGAGAGAGAGAGAGAGAGAGAGAGAGAGAGAGAGAGAGAGAGAGAGAGAGAGAGAAAGAGTGAGAGAGAGAGAGAGAGAGAGAGAGAGAGAGAGAGAGAGAGAGAGAGAGAGAGATAGAGAGAGAGAGAGAGAGAGAGAGAGTGAGAGAGAGAGAGAGAGAGTGTTTAGGTACTGTGGGATTATTTAATCAGTTTGGCTCATTGGACAGGTCAGAGTCTATGTTTGAAGTTCTTGAGTGGTTTTTGGCAAAACACTGGTGATGTATTCATGGATTTAGCTGTTGAAATTCCTTCCCGGACCCTCCTACTGGCTGTGGGCTAAGCCACCGATGTCTTCACATCCTAGAGGAGAGAGGAGCTGCTACCCTGGGGAGAGAGGAGCTGTTACCCCTGGGGAGAGAGGAGCTGCTACCCCTGGGGAGAGAGGAGCTGTTACCCCTGGGGAGAGAGGAGCTGCTACCCCTGGGGAGAGAGGAGCTGTTACCCCTGGGGAGAGAGGAGCTGCTACCCCTGGGGAGAGAGGAGCTGCTACCCCTGGGGAGAGAGGAGCTGATACCCCTGGGGAGAGAGGAGCTGATACCCCTGGGGAGAGAGGAGCTGCTACCCCTGGGGAGAGAGGAGCTGCTACCCCTGGGGAGAGAGGAGCTGCTACCCCTGGGGAGAGAGGAGCTGTTACCCCTGGGGAGAGAGGAGCTGATACCCCTGGGGAGAGAGGAGCTGCTACCCCTGGGGAGAGAGGAGCTGCTACCCCTGGGGAGAGAGGAGCTGATACCCCTGGGGAGAGAGCAGCTGCAACGAAGAGAGACTGCGACCCTGCTCGGGAAGAGCTTAATGACTGGTGATTATTGGGGCACGTTTGGCAGGAGCTTCAGTGATGAAGACTGCTGAACTTGCTGATGTTTCACAATATGCCATGGCCGTCTCAGTCACCAGGTCTCAACCTAATTGAAGACAACCATCAACAAAACACCAAATTATGGAATTTCTTGTGGAAGAATGATGTCACATCCCTCCAATAGGGTTAAATATACTTTTTTTTCTTATTTATTTTTTCAACCTTGACAATAAACATTTTAATGAACCACAAACACTTGATGTTTAGGGATGGCACACACATAGGGAGACAGTTTGCGTTCCTTCTCACATATGCACCTAGGAAGATGCAGTGTTTCTCAACCTGTCATTTTACATAATGTTGCAAGACACATACCATCAAATTAATCCATAGACTTTTGTCCATATTTACAGAAGGCTGTCATTTCACAAATTGTTCCTATACTGAAAGGACATAGGGAAAATAAAGTCAAACATTTCAACACAAAATAATAAAAACAATCACAGCATTACTCAGTCTTAATGTATTTTAACCATATTAACCAGTTTAATCAAATTGTTTTCATTTGGATCACTAAATCAGAACTACATTTGGAGTTCCAGACACTTGTAGAATGTATGTCAAGGCACATTGTAAGAGCTGTAAAGAGACAGGGAGTGGGAGAGAGAACAGGTAGAACCTGATATGGAAATGAGCAGAACAAACTAAAGGAACTTTCCACCACCGAATGATCATTCCAGACTCTACTTCTATTGAGAGACATATAAAAGGTAAGACGACGATTGTTATGATATTAATATAGTTGATGATATTGTTATGTGTATTAATATAGTTGATGATATTGTTATGTGTATTAATAAAGTTGATTATATTGTTATGTGTGTTAATATATTTGATGATATTGTTATGTGTATTCATATAGTTGATGATATTTTTATGTGTATTAACATAGTTGATGATATTGTTATGTGTATTCATATAGTTGATGATATTGTTATGTGTATTAATATAGTTGATGATATTGTTATGTGTATTCATATAGTTGATGATATTGTTATGTGTATTCATATAGTTGATGATATTATTATGTGTATTAATATAGTTGATTATATGTTTTGTAGACAGTGTTATAATAGGCCTATCTCCTTAAAATGTTTTCGATATAAATTAGATGCGTGGGGTGAATTCGTTCTGTTTCCATCTGTGTGCCCCAGGGTGATTGCTCCTACACTATCTAGAATCTAAAAGGGTTATTTGGCTGTCCCCATAGGAGAACCCTTTGTAGAATCCTTTTTGGTCCTAGGTAGAACCCTTTTGGGTTCCATGAAGAATCCTTTCCACAGAGGGTTCTACATGGAAGCCAGAAGGGTTCTACCTGGAACCCAAAAGCGTTCTCCTGTGGGGACAGCCAGAGGACCCTTTTGGAACTCTTTTTTCTAAGAGTGTACTGTATCATAGGTCTATAGACTTGTCTTCTCAAAACAGGCTTAAAACACAACAAGCAACAACATTTTCTCTTTCTAATCTACTGTTAACGCTTTTCACTCAGAAAGGTATGTTGTGTGAAAGAGAGACAAATAAATACTGTGGAAAGACTAACAACAACTTACAGTTCCTCAAAACAGGTTGTGTGTGTTCATTAGTGCCCACCGTAGCAAAACGTTTGGCAACAGAAACCGTTTAGGTCACGTTGTACAGCGTTTGGAGTAAACTGTTTATGCAACATTTTAAAACTGTTGGCTGCTGTGTAAACTAATGAACATGACCCAGGTAGTAGCCTACAACTCGGCTGTTGATGCCTGCCTCATGCTGAAACCTGAACTTCGCCTGAGGGGTGTACTATGATGCTAGCTAGATATACTGGTTTTCTAAAGTTAGCTTCAGTTAGCTTCACATTCCAGCTCAGGCCTCATCCATAGGAATGTACAGAGTGCCAGTCATCAGGAAGGTGCTCTCAGAATGGAAAATATATAATGACTTGACAGTTTAATCATACAAAATGGCGCTAACTGGACGTGGGCAAGTCAAATTCAATCAGTGGAGGTTGCTGAGGGGAGGACGGCTCATATTAATGACACCATTCCACCTATTCCGCTCCAGCCATTACCACAAGCCCGTCCTCCCCAATTAAGGTGCCACCAACCTCCTGTGAATTCAATACATCAATATTCATTCATCCTAGTTCTACATTTCACATTTCGTATGATAAATGTAATTGTATCATAGTTCTACTATAGTGTAGCGATCTGTGCAACTTCCGGCGTGAGTTTACTGTGAACACTGAGGCTGTACCCACTTTAAGTTACAGTTTTAACAGAGACCAAGTAGGCTATTTGATCATAATGTAAAAAAGGCCTCCAATAATTTTTAACGTGGAAATAGCTGTTCTATCATTCAGCCTACAGTAGCAGCCAATGTGTGGTGTTCAATGTAAGCCTACATTCCATGAGACATTCCAAAAAACATGCAGAGCTTGACATTAACCTGTTTATCTACTTGTCCTTCACACAAGGAGGAGGTGACTGAAAATGTTGTTGTGTTTGATGCAAGAAACCACTTTACTAAATAAAATGCATCATTATTCCCATGTACTATGATGCAATTCCAACCAAGTAACCCAATTGGCGCCAATGGCGCGATGCGTAGGTTGTTTGCCTTTTTACAAGTGCAACCTGGATTCACTTCCCTGCCCCGCTGTTTGCTACATTGGTGTCAGAAGTAGTATGGTGTCTGTGAGGCCATCAGATTGCACGGCCCGGATGTGTGAGGGGTCTGAGTAGTCGAAGCACGATACTTGCTTTCATAGGGGGCAGTGTGAGACAGGTTACAATTCCCATCGCAGCAATAGGGTTAACCTAGTTTTGGCCAGCGACCTGGGTTCACTGCCCTGCCCCGCTGTTTGATACAATATTAATATCACAGGCTACCCAACGTCCGTTGAACAAAGAGACACAACAATATGAGTGAAAGGATTTTAGGATAATATCAGTAAGTGTTGATTTAAAGTTGTCTTCTGGGTTCAGCCTTCTAGCTTCCTTTATCAATAGGGTAAAATATAACAAATGACATGGTCTCAGAGTTTGGACATAACCAGGCCCAGTTTAAATCACTATGACAACCATTTCATTATTTCCCCAGAGCAGCAAGGGAATCTAGAGACTCAACCTTTGTAGAATCAGAATCACCTTTATTCGCCAAGTACATTTGCATGTACATATGTAGGATCTTAATTTGAGTCAGTTTGCTACAGCAGGAAAATATTCCTGCAGCAACAGGAAATGTGAATTATAATTAATGGACATTTTTGTAGCGGTTGATACATTTTTAGTAAGGGAAACTCAAGTCTGCCATTTCTAAGTGGAAATTACAAACTTCAGAAGCCTTTTAAAACCTCAAATACACTACAAGTTTTACATTTACTGCGTTGAGGGAAAGTTATTCTGCAGTGGGGGGTGATCAAATTAAGATCCTACATCTGTACACATAATTCTACATGGTGATTTTTTACATTTTAGTCATTTAGCAGACGCTCTTATCCAGAGCGACTTACATACATTGCGAGTGCATACATTTGTATTTTTTATACTGGAATCGAACCCACAACCCTGGCGTTGCAAATGCCATGCTCTACCAACTGAGCTACATCCCTGCCGGCCATTCCCATAATAATTCAAATGTCCTGTTGCTGCAGGATTATTTTCCTGCTGTAGCAAACTGGCTAAAATTAAGATCCTACATCTGTAGCAATACACCTCTCTTTGATGTACATGGCTATATCAGGATTCACTTTTGACCATTTTACATCTTTTATTTACTGTTGTTTAGGCTGGTTGAATGAGTCGCCTATAAAAGCTACTTCATTTGCAAGAGAACAAGCGGCTGCACCAGCGACTGTCAGAAGTTATGTGATTTCCTCAAATGAACGTGAAAGTAAGTGTGCAGCCTACGCAGTTACACAATGGCTGTTGAAACTGTGGCACGTATTTCTCGGTAACATTAGAAGTCATATAAATGTGTTGATATGTAGGAAAGACGGGCAGACCCTGGTAAGTCTAGGCTAAACTACAAACTATTATAAGGTTAGGTCGACGTCAGACATTCAATAGTCAGAGTAGGTTTGAGCTATGATCACTTATCATGCTGACCAACCTGATGGTCTCCGTTTGAAATGGTGTGAAAAATACCATGCCTAGGCTACAAGCTCTGTCCTGCTACTGGTAGGTCTGTAACGTTATGGGAACTGATCTGAACAGGTTTAGGCTGGTCATCTAGGATATGTAGGCTATAGCTGAGGTATAGACCTCGATCTGTATCAGGACTAGGCTCCTGCTACTGTTACTGTTATATAACGTTATTGGAACTGATCTGAACAGGTTTAGGCTGGTCATCTAGGCTATAGCTGAGGTCAGTGGTGATTTTAGCATGTCAATCTTGGTGGGGCAAAACATAAATAAAGGGGGATGCATGCCAGCAAAGCCACTCCATAACACAACACTAAACAATACATTCATTGCACTATAACGGTGACAAACGGTGCCCACAAACTGTTAGGGCCTACATAAAGCAGAGTCCCAACAGCAGAGTCCCAACAGCAGAGTCCCGACAGCAGAGTCCCGACAGCAGAGTCCCGACAGCAGAGTCCCGACAGCAGAGTCCCGACAGCAGAGTCCCGACAGCAGAGTCCCGACAGCAGAGTCCCATCAGCAGAGTCCCGACAGCAGAGTCCCGACAGCAGAGTCCCGACAGCTGTCCTATCATTTCTCTTCATTATTTCTCTTCATATGTCATGGATTCAAAAGGATTTGCCTGTAGATTGTCGACCTGATTCGTGATGATGACTGCTGGCTAAGATTTTGAAAAGTATGATGTTGACATGATCAGTCCAATCAAAGCTACTGTAGATGTAATGTGATTTGACGTCATTTTATCTGTGGCCAATGACCTTCTTGGATGGGCACTTCTAATGTAACTCTATTGCAGCACCGAAGGGGCTTGAATTTTCTAGCTCTACCCTTAGACTTGGCGGTGACGTAGTGTCCCCATGAGTGACAGAACACTGAGCCAATCACGAAGCAGCGCTCTGTATTTTCCGCTGGCTGCCCCACCACCACAGAAAGCACTGAGCTAGGCTGAAACACCTGCATTTTGGAGCTGCCTTACTCAAGAAAGCAAAAAAGAGACCATGTTTGTATGCAGCTTTATTAACGCAATGATATTTTTTATTTTTTTTATTTTTTTTGCAAACTGATATGTGACACGTATTAATGCCAAAATAACATGCAAAACAGGAAAGGCCACCTGCCCTGAATAACGGGTCGCTGGTTGAGAGAATGCCAAGAGTGTGCAAAGCTGTCATCAAGGCAAAGGGTGGCTATTTGAAGAATCTCAAATATAAAATATATTTTGATTTGTTTAACACTTTTTTGGTTACTACATGATACCATATGTGTTATTTCATAGTTTTGATGTCTTCACTATTATTCTACAATGTAGAAAATAGTACAAAATAAAGAAAAACCCTTGAATGAGTATGTGTTCTAAAACTTTTGACCAGTAGTGTATATATTTTTTCCATTTTTTGCAAACTGATATGTGACATGTATTAATGCCACAATAACATGCAAAACAGGAAAGGCCACCTGCCCTGAATGACGGGTCGCCACTTGCTGAGGTATAGACCTTGACCTGCTTTACACAACAACAAAAAAACTGTTATACATTATCACCTAGCCTACTTTAAATAATATAAAATCTCTTAATTGTTGCAAAAAACAACCCTGCCCCTCTGTTTGCTACATTGGTGTCAGAAGTAGTATGGTGTCTGTGAGGCCATCAGATTGCACGGCCCGGATGTGTGAGGGGTCTGAGTAGTCGAAGCACGATACTTGCTTTCATAGGGGGCAGTGTGAGACAGGTTACAATTCCCATCGCAGCAATAGGGTTAACCTAGTTTTGGCCAGCGACCTGGGTTCACTGCCCTGCCCCGCTGTTTGATACAATATTAATATCACAGGCTACCCAACGTCCGTTGAACAAAGAGACACAACAATATGAGTGAAAGGATTTTAGGATAATATCAGTAAGTGTTGATTTAAAGTTGTCTTCTGGGTTCAGCCTTCTAGCTTCCTTTATCAATAGGGTAAAATATAACAAATGACATGGTCTCAGAGTTTGGACATAACCAGGCCCAGTTTAAATCACTATGACAACCATTTCATTATTTCCCCAGAGCAGCAAGGGAATCTAGAGACTCAACCTTTGTAGAATCAGAATCACCTTTATTCGCCAAGTACATTTGCATGTACATATGTAGGATCTTAATTTGAGTCAGTTTGCTACAGCAGGAAAATATTCCTGCAGCAACAGGAAATGTGAATTATAATTAATGGACATTTTTGTAGCGGTTGATACATTTTTAGTAAGGGAAACTCAAGTCTGCCATTTCTAAGTGGAAATTACAAACTTCAGAAGCCTTTTAAAACCTCAAATACACTACAAGTTTTACATTTACTGCGTTGAGGGAAAGTTATTCTGCAGTGGGGGGTGATCAAATTAAGATCCTACATCTGTACACATAATTCTACATGGTGATTTTTTACATTTTAGTCATTTAGCAGACGCTCTTATCCAGAGCGACTTACATACATTGCGAGTGCATACATTTGTATTTTTTATACTGGAATCGAACCCACAACCCTGGCGTTGCAAATGCCATGCTCTACCAACTGAGCTACATCCCTGCCGGCCATTCCCATAATAATTCAAATGTCCTGTTGCTGCAGGATTATTTTCCTGCTGTAGCAAACTGGCTAAAATTAAGATCCTACATCTGTAGCAATACACCTCTCTTTGATGTACATGGCTATATCAGGATTCACTTTTGACCATTTTACATCTTTTATTTACTGTTGTTTAGGCTGGTTGAATGAGTCGCCTATAAAAGCTACTTCATTTGCAAGAGAACAAGCGGCTGCACCAGCGACTGTCAGAAGTTATGTGATTTCCTCAAATGAACGTGAAAGTAAGTGTGCAGCCTACGCAGTTACACAATGGCTGTTGAAACTGTGGCACGTATTTCTCGGTAACATTAGAAGTCATATAAATGTGTTGATATGTAGGAAAGACGGGCAGACCCTGGTAAGTCTAGGCTAAACTACAAACTATTATAAGGTTAGGTCGACGTCAGACATTCAATAGTCAGAGTAGGTTTGAGCTATGATCACTTATCATGCTGACCAACCTGATGGTCTCCGTTTGAAATGGTGTGAAAAATACCATGCCTAGGCTACAAGCTCTGTCCTGCTACTGGTAGGTCTGTAACGTTATGGGAACTGATCTGAACCCCCCCCCCCCCCCCCCCCCCCCCCCCGATCAATCAAGCCTGTTTTAGCCCTTCTGTCTACATTCTCAGATATGTTTAGAAAAGAACAGATTCAAAAATAATAAATGGCCGACTTTTAATGAATACAAATAAGTGTGTGACATGGCCATGGTGAAGAGATGTCAAAACTACTTATTCATGTGATTGCATTAAATCACCTGACTGTTTCGATATGTCTGTTAGTAAATGTTTTGTAAGAGATAATTAATAAATGATAACAATTCACATTCAAGAATTACTGTGTTAACTACAACCAACATGCTGCATCTCTGTTTAGGGGTCAGTGGTCTAAAATGAGTCTCTCTGGGGAGAGAGAGGAGGGGGGCCCTGCCTCTAAAATGAGTCTCTCTGGGGAACATGACACCAAAGCTAAGAGGTGAGATGACAATTTTGTTTAAGAATTATTAAGAGTTTATTTCCTAAATGCTATTTCCACAATTTTTCACATGTGTTTTTTAATCAGAAATGGTTGCTTATGGGTACCTTCAATATTACTGTTCTCAGATGTTTAATTAATAGATTTTAGATGTATATCATTATTATTATTTTTATTGCAAAACGCTATATATCCATTGTTTAGCTGAAATTGAATGTTCGTATCCTGTATATTTGACTGTATTATCTGGTTGTCTCAGCTAGCTATCTTAAGATGAATGCACTTACTGTAAATCGCTCTGGGTAAGAGCATCTGCTAAACAGGTGGGGCTCTGCCCTGAATGACAGGTCACCACTGCTCCAAAGCAATTACATGTTGCACAGGAACCACTGACTCGCTGCATGTTTCTATTATCAAGACACCTGCTGGTACCTCTTAACTGGTTAGTACAGCTCATGAGGTGTCCTAAATATCTGCCAACTAGGTGGGACGCTTATGAATAAAGAGGCTTCATGCATAGCTTTAATTTATACCCATAAGAGTAGAACTAAAATGGCTTTATTCTCAGCACTTATACGACACATTTTCTACTCTGAGACGCTTTTTGGATATGGGCCCAGATCTCAAAACATTGTTTTAAAAACGAATCATTTTGTTTTACATAATAAAAAATGAATATTACTAATGTAAGCCACTGTAAAGACTGGGTTTAGTTTATTGTGTTGCTCTGCTCATGTCCGCGTTCTGAAACTGTCCGCGTCCCCGTACAGAACTGTCCGCGTCCACGTACGGTTTGGCGCCAAGCATATTGTCCAGTTACGCGCTGAGTGGACTGAGGTGATGTTGGGAAATAACGACGGAGTTCGTTACAGTGTTGAGACACTGAAGTTTATTGTTCAATTAGCTTTTTTGCTTAATGGTCAGTGACAGTATGAGTGTAGCCAGATCCTTTTCACTCGCTAGTCTTGTTTAATTGTGTGGTTCAACGGGTTCGTCATCATCCTCGAGGGACAGACGAACGACCTGCTAGCTATCCAAGCTAGTCGGTACAGCTAGCTAAGGTAGCTACTCTTTACCAGTAGCATCCTAGTTATCCTAGCTACCACTACATCATCACCGGCTGCCTGCATTTCTTGTGGACCGATGGAGCTCCAGGGTTGTTTCTTCCACCTGTTAAATACCGTGGAGGGCTTCTCCCTCTCTCGTTGACGGATGCTGGCTACCTACCATCCCTCTGTCCGGTTCTCCTCTCTTCACTAGATGGACGGTAACTTTAGTGTTTAATCCCTCTGTGTCCAAGGACTGAACTTTTGCATATTATTTTTCGGGCTATTGGGGATTTATATTATTCTCCTAAATTGATGGGATGACTAACTTAGAAAGAATGCATTCTTGACTGGGCTAATGTAGGCTGTGACACCTGGCAAGGCTGTGATTGATGTGAAGAGCTGTTTTAGGGGGTAAAATAAGATAAGGATGGTATCTTCAAATGCTAGACTATACTGGTTCTTTGTGAGCTGTGAGTCTTCCTTTGACATAGGAATGATGTCTAAGGGAGGTGGCTCTTCTCACTATGATAGGTTGTTATGATAATCTTGTGCCTGGCTGAAGTGTGCAACAAATGGCGCCGAGGAGATGAGACCAACCCCTGAATCAATGGATTGGCTGAGTAAGTTTAAACCACGCTCAAGTCCTTTACTCTAATTGGCCAGCAGAGAAGTGGGAAACTTCCTCTGTCAGAGTATTTGGGTATTGTTTCTGAAACAATGTGTTAGTTCTCTGGAGTGTCCTGCGAGGCATTTCAGAGAGCCCGTATATACGAAACATCATATTTACCATTGAAGGTTTTTGCATTAATTAAAATAACTATTATATCTTAGAAGTCATGTTGACCTCTTTTGTTCCTAATACCAGATTTGAATTGACGCGACTTTGACAGGGCGCATCAAGTGACATTTTTTACAACGTTTATTTTGGATAAAATTAGTTCATTGCATCCGCCATGGAGCCCAGTTTCATAATATTACCTTCTGTCCCTGGTTATGAAGTAATCGCGGAAAAACAGGCCTTATGTTTGGTCATTTTTCACCCTACCAGCTCCTATTAGTTCTATTGAGCTCCGTGACACCGACTCGCCTTCAGAACGTTCTATTCCCAGCCCATTGTTCTGCGTCACAATGCCAGCTTCACTATTGTTATCAATGAGACCTGCCTGCGTTAACCCTGTAGGTTTACCTCAGGTAACTTATTATTAGCAAGGTTACAGCTACTTGGTGAGCGTTAACCCTGTAGGTTTACCTTAGGTAACTTATTATTACCAAGGTTACGGCTACTTGGTGAGCGCGCACACTGTTCACCTGAGTACATGTTGTGGTCACCTATAGTGAGGTGAGACACAGTTTAAGGGGCGATGGCTGGCGGATAGCCATCAAACATTAAACATTTTCTGATCATGGTTAACCATATTTGTTTTAAGAAAAAATGTGTACAATCTAAACAAAACGCATGTCCCTATCCTCTTTTTCAAGATGTGGCCGATTTTAAACAGCCAGAAGACATTTTTTAATTAAGAAATAACCATTTTTTTGACGACGTGTGGTTTCTAAATGGCTGCTGGATAATTTGATATGCATCGAAATCTTCGTTCATAGGCATCAAATTGAGCGAATGCTGCACAGGTTCACTGAGTTACAAACCAAATGGGTATAATGGGGTGATTGTTGTCTAATCGGGTGGTCTAGCTAATGGATCTGTAGATCAGACGCAGTTGCTACCTCAGATTATGAGCCTAAGCCTAGCAAGTGTCATGAAGTGTCAGGTCTCCCGCAGTGGTCTAAGGCCACTAGAGATCCTGGTTCGAATCAAGACTGTTGTAGCCGGCCGCGACCGGGAGACCCATGACAAAAAAAAATGTAAATGTAATAAATGAGTTATGTAGTACCCACATACGGCCACAAGGAGGAGAAAGAGTGCCATAAACCCATACTGTTTTTTGCCTTAAAAACCCTAAACCTAACAATCAATCAAATGTATTTATAAAGCCCTTTTTACACCAGCAGATGTCACAAAGTGCTATACAGACACTCTTACCCTACTTATAATAAAAATAATATAATAATCCCTACTTATAACCTATTTTAGCCGTAACCCCTAATTCTAGGGTAGGGTAGCCTAGAACACTTTTAGAAACTATTTTAATAATATTATTATCTTAGTAAATACAATTATAGTATTAAATAGCGTTTTGATTATTTTGTTGTTATTTTATTATTTATATATTATTGCAAGGCAGAACACTTGATAAACATTAGTTTTATTTTTCAAATGTGGTTTCAATTGGGTGACCTACTCACCTTTATGTGAAAGACCAGAAATTGGCATGGGACAGGTGGGTCAGGTTTGAGAATGATCTAAGGAATTAACAAGAAAAATACACTTTATTTCTCAGCTGCCTCACCAAGACTATATGTCCCATGATTTTCTAAGATGGTCACTCATTACTTTAGTTAGCTATATATCTCGTATTACGCCTGTGATACTTTTGGAAGAGCAATTAAATAGTGACTATAGCAGGTGTTGAACCCCAGGTAAATAATCACTAGTCAGATGCGCTAACCTCAACCCTAGTATACATGCATTTTTAAATATCTAATATTGCGATTAAACAACCTCGGAATAGAAAAGACAAGAGTGCGTGTTCCAGCCCACCAATAAATTACATCATGCAACCCTTGCGGTTAGCAAATGTACCTCAACATTCCCCTCGCTTGTGCTAGAAGGCAAATTGCTCGCTGCTGGTTGATGAATCTGACAATGAATGTACTAGGAAAATACGTTTTTCTCGACCAGAGGTGACTAAATTAATGTTCAGGCTTATTGATAATTGCTATAGTACTGAAGTATAATTTCAAAACATGAGCATAAAAACAGCTAATTATAATAAACATGAATCATCATTATATTACTTCACAGTAATGTGTTAAATGCTTTTTCAGTCATTCCTCTTGCGTTAGCAGTGTGGAAAGGGACAGTAAAAAGCGTGTGCAGGAGTTTTCCTGTGAGGGGGAGTGGTGTTGTATCCAGGGAGAAAACTAAACTAACCTTCTGAAATGTCATTCATGGTCTTAGGTTGCCATCTATCGGAATTATTTAGCAACTGCAGTAGTACTGAATAAAGTATATCCTTACTAAAGTACTAATTACTCAGAATTGCAAAATATTACATTTTCTAGTTCATTTGACCAGTTACGACCATAAAATAACCATTTATAGCATAACAAACAATGAAACTGACATAAACCAAAAACACCGTACATTTAGTTAACTATATATATATATATATATATATATATATATATATGAATCATCATTATATCACTATATATACATATATATATAATGATTTATTTAGATGGGTGTCATTATCTGCCAAAGTAACACCACTGTAGATAAAGAAGAGCTCTCCAGTAGGTGAACCAAAACATTAAGTTTATCATCTTTCAAAACATGATTTACTTTCCCATTGTTCTTCAACTGTAGTGTATGATATACCTTTTTCTAGCTGAGTCTCTACTTTTATCCAATGTAAAAAACAAAATTTCAAATTTTGCTACATAAGATCGAGCCGGTCGGTCACATTTGACCGTATAAAACCTAGCAGTACTACTTATTTCTCTGAGAGTGAGGCAGATATATTATTACTGTGTAAAACCTAGCAGTACTACTTATTTCTCTGAGAGTGAGGCAGATATATAATATCACTGTGTAAACCTAGCAGTACTACTTATTTCTCTGAGAGTGAGGCAGATATATTATTACTGTGTAAAACCTAGCAGTACTACTTATTTCTCTGAGAGTGAGCAAGATATATATTATTAATGTGTAAAACCTAGCAGTACTACTTATTTCTCTGAGAGTGAGGCAGATATATAGCATTTTGCAATAAAATGATTATTTGTCTCTCTGAAATGAAACCATTAAGTGATAGATTTTAAACAAATACATGTCTCCAATCTCTTTCATAATTTCTTCAAACAATAAAAGCTAATTTACGAACATTTCTGAAAATGGATATATAGCGTTTTGGAATGAAACTCTTCTTATGTTTCCCCATCTGAGCTCAGAGTAGATGAGAGACGTAATGTTTGTCTCTGTTGTGTTGAAGTCCAATCAAGCAGGAGAGACCAGCCTCCCCTGTACCCAGCTGTGTGTCCATGAAGAGTGACTGGTCTATGCATCAACCTATACAGTTTAGAGAGGGAGACTTTTCTAGTAAACAAAGGTAAGAAGAACTCATGGGTCATGGTCAGTGAGTTAAACAACACTGTCTCTAGTCATTTCTCCTCTCCCATTTTCCCATTTCTTTTTGTTGTTTTCATAAATTATAGGCTAAACCTTTTTTCCATTCTCATAGTCCTGAAACAATATTAACACAACATTCCCTCCCTGTGTGTGTGTGTGTGTGTGTGTGTGTGTGTGTGTGTGTGTCTGTGTGTGTGTGTGTGTGTGTGTGTGTGTGTGTGTGTGTGTGTGTGTGTGTGTGTGTGTGTGTGTGTGTGTGTGCACTCCCTGGATGAGGAGATGTAATCTCTATCCTGATTTCCTAGTCACTTTCACCCCTACCTACATATTACCTCAATTACCTCAACTTCCTGGTACCCCTGCACATTGACTTGGTACTCCTTATAGCCTCATTATTGTAATTTTATTATGTTACTATTTCCTTTTTTTATTTAGTGAATTTTTGTGACTTTTTAACTCTGCATTGTTGGGAAAGGGCTCGTAAGTAAGCATTTCACGGTAAAGTGTACCACTGTTGTATTCGGCGCATGTGAGAAATACAATTTGATTTGATTTGAAGCTCATGCGCAGAAATACGTCATTGGGTCTAATGGTCGTCTTGTGCCGAACTGCACATGTGCAGGCCGTCAAATCAAAGGCACTCCTTCGATATAAAGTTGTTTATGACTAACATGAAAATGTGTCAGTTTGTTAAACTGCTTAAGACAGAACATTTTCAAAATTTACAACTAAGGAAGTCATTTTTACCTCTCATTGACTTCTCAAACCCGAAACCCTGGCCTGTTCTGCTTCATATGTATTCCCAAAAGACATGTTTTACATCAGCAGTTGTCACAGAGTGCTTATATAGAAACCTAGTCTAAAACCCCAAAGAGCAAGCAATGTAGATGTAGCCGTGTCTCAAACAAAGTCAACACAGTAGCCATTGCTAGTTAGCCAACACGACCAGCCAACTGTACTGTAGCTGCTAAATACAATATATTCGTGTGTTATTGGATGCTAGCATGCTAGTCAGCCATGGTGTCATATTTAGCTAGCTGAACAAAGCAAGTTGAGTCCATTCCTTGAAACATTGAACTGCTGTAGTTCACAACAATTCTAATTTCTAAAGTGGAAGTTGGGAGAGTTTTTATTCGGGTGGTTCAGTGAAACAATTATAGTTTCTGAGGTGTAAGTTTTGGCGAGGGAGGCCCTACTCTCTCCTTTCCCTGATGTTTAATTCATTTCATTCCGATCTCCTCTGCATTATTGTAGCCATTTGCTACAGCCTGTCAACTATGCCTCTGCCTATCCCTGTTCTCTCCTCTCCGCACAGGCCACACAAACGCCTCACACCGCGTGGCTGCTGCCTCTCTAACCTGGTGGTCCCTGCACGCACCCCACACCTGGAGTTCCAGGTCTCAGGCAGCCTCTGGAACTGCCGTTCTGCTGCCAACAAAGCTGACTTCATCCCAGCCTATGCTAATCTCCATTCCCTCGACTTCCTGGCGCTGACGGAAACATGGATTACCACTGAAAACACTGCTACTCCTACTGCTCTCTCCTCGTCTGACCATGTGTTCTCACATACCCCGAGAGCATCTGGTCAGAGGGGTGGTGGCACAGGAATCCTCATCTCTCCCAAGTGGACATTATCAATTTTTCCCCTAACCCATCTGTCTATCTCCTCATTTGAATTCCATGCTGTCACAGTCACTAGCCCATTTAAGCTTAATATCCTTGTCATCTATCGCCCTCCAGGTTCCCTTGGAGAGTTCATCAATGAGCTTGACGCCTTGATAAGCTCCTTTCCTGAGGATGACTCACCCCTCACAGTTCTGGGGGATTTTAACCTCCCTACGTCTACATTTGACTCATTTCTCTCTGCCTCCTTCTTTCCACTCCTCTCCTCTTTTGACCTCACCCTCTCACCGTCCCCCCCCTACTCACAAGGCAGGCAATACGCTTGACCTCATCTTCACTAGATGCTGCTCCTCTACTAATCTCACTGCAACTCCCCTCCTTGTCTCCGACCACTACTTTGTTTCCTTTTCTCTCTCGCTCTCCTCCCACACTACTCACTCTGCCCCTACACAGATGGTAATGCGCCGCCGCAACCTTCGCTCTCTCTCTCCCACTACTCTCTCCTCTTCCATCCTATCATCTCTTCCCTCTGCTCAATCCTTCTCCCTCCAATCTCCTGATTCTGCCTCCTCAACCCTCCTCTCCTCCCTTTCTGCATCCTTTGACTCTCTGTGTCCCCTATCCTCCCGGCCGGCTCGGCCCTCCCCTCCAGCTCCGTGGCTTGATGACTCATTGCGAGCTCACAGAACAGAGCTCCGGGCAGCGGAGCGGAAATGGAAGAAAACTAAACTCCCTGCCGACCTGGCATCTTTTCACTCCCTCCTCTCTACATTGTCTTCATCTGTTTCTGCTGCTAAGGCCACTTTCTACCACTCTAAATTCCAAGCATCTGCCTCTAACCCTAGGAAGCTCTTTGCCACCTTCTCCTCCCTGCTGAATCCCCCCCCCCCTCCCCCCCCTCCCCTCCCCCCCCCCCCTCCCCCCCTCCTCTCTCTCTGTGGATGACTTCGTCAACCACTTTGAAAAGAAGGTTGACGACATCCGATCCTCGTTTGTTAAGTCTAATGACACTGCTGGTCCTACTCACACTGCCCTACCCTATGCTTTGACTTCTTTCTCCCCTCTCTCTCCAGATAAAATCCTGCGACTTGTGACTGCAGGCCGCCCAACAACCTGCCCGCTTGACCCCATCCCCTCCTCTCTTCTCCAGACCATCTCCGGTGACCTTCTCCCCTACCTCACCTCGCTGATCAACTCATCCTTGACCGCTGGCTATGTCCCTTCCGTCTTCAAGAGAGCGAGAGTTGCACCCCTTCTCAAAAAACCAACACTCGATCCCATTGACGTCAACAACTACAGACCAGTATCCCTTCTTTCTTTTCTTTCCAAAACTATTGAGCGTGCCGTCTTTAGCCAACTCTCTTGCTATCTCTCTCAGAATGACCTTCTTGATCCAAACCAGTCAGGTTTCAGGACTGGTCATTCAACGGAGACTGCTCTTCTCTGTGTCACGGAGGCTCTCCGCACTGCTAAAGCTAACTCTCTCTCCTCTGCTCTTGTCCTTCTAGACCTGTCTGCTGCCTTTGATACTGTGAACCATCAGATCCTCCTCTCCACCCTCTCCGAGCTGGGCATCTCCGGCGCGGCTCACTCCTGGATTGCGTCCTACCTGACCGGTCGCTCCTACCAAGTGGCGTGGCGAGAAGCTGTCTCCGCACCACGTGCTCTCACCACTGGTGTCCCCCAGGGCTCAGTTCTAGGCCCTCTCCTATTCTCCCTATACACCAAGTCACTTGGCTCTGTCATATCCTCACATGGCCTCTCCTATCATTGCTACGCAGACGATACACAACTAATCTTCTCCTTTCCCCCTTCTGATAACCAGGTGGCGAATCGCATCTCTGCATGTCTGGCAGACATATCAGTATGGATGACGGATCACCACCTCAAGCTGAACCCTGGCAAGACGGAGCTGCTCTTCCTCCCGGGGAAGGACTGCCCGTTCCATGACCTCGCCATCACGGTTGACAACTCCGTTGTGTCCTCCTCCCAGAGTGCGAAGAGCCTTGGCGTGACCCTGGACAACACCCTGTCGTTCTCCGCTAACATCAAGGCGGTGACCCGATCCTGCAGGTTCACGCTCTACAACATTCGGAGAGTACGACCCTGCCTTACACAGGAAGCGGCACAGGTCCTAATCCAGGCACTTGTCATCTCCCGTCTGGATTACTGCAACTCGCTGTTGGCTGGGCTCCCTGCCTGTGCCATTAAACCCCTACAACTCATCCAGAATGCCGCAGCCCGTCTGGTGTTCAACCTTCCCAAGTTCTCTCACGTCACCCCCCTCCTCCGCACACTCCACTGGCTTCCAGTTGAAGCTCGCATCCGTTACAAGACCATGGTGCTTGCCTATGGAGCAGTGAGGGGAACGGCACCTCCGTACCTTCAGGCTCTGATCAGTCCCTACACCCAAACGAGGGCATTGCGTTCATCCACCTCTGGCCTGCTGGCTCCCCTTCCTCTGCGGAAGCATAGCTCCCGCTCAGCCCAGTCAAAACTGTTCGCTGCTCTGGCACCGCAATGGTGGAACAAGCTCCCTCACGACGCCAGGACAGCGGAGTCACTCACCACCTTCCGGAGACATTTGAAACCCCACCTCTTTAAGGAATACCTGGGATAGGATAATGTAATCCTTCTACACCCCCTTACCCCAACCCCCCCCCCCCCCCCCCCCAAAAAAAAAATAATAATAAATAAATTGTAAAGTGGTTTTCCCACTAGCTATAGGGTGAATGCACCAATTTGTAAGTCGCTCTGGATAAGAGCGTCTGCTAAATGGCGTAAATGTGCCCCTGAGCAAGGCACTTAACCCTAATTGCTCCTGTAAGTCGCTCTGGATAAGAGCGTCTGCTAAATGACTAAAATGTAAATGTAAATGTAGAAGCACTGTGGCTAGGAAAAACTCCCTAGAAAGGCAGGAACCTAGGAAGAAACCTAGAGAGGAACCAGGCTCTGAGGGGTGGCCAGTCCTCTTCTGACTGTGCTGGAAGGAGATTATAAGAGGATATGGCCATTAAGGCCAGATCGTTCTTCAAGATTTTCAAATGTTCATAGATGACCAGCAGGGTCAAATAATAATCACTGTGGTTATAGAGGGTGCAACACGTCAGCACCTCAGGAGTAAATGTAATTTGGCTTTTCATAGTCGAGCATTCAGATGTCGAGACAGCAGGTGCGGTAGAGCGAGAGACCGAGAGAGAGAGCGAGAGAGAGCGAGAGAGCGAGAGTGACAGAGCGAGAGAGAGAGAGAGAGAGCGAGAGAAAGATAGAGAGAGAGAGAGAGAGAGAGAGAGAGCTACAGGTAAAAAAATAAATAACCTGGCTGTTGTTGACAAGCATAGGTCAAAACAGCAGGTTTGGGACAAGGTAGCACTTCCAGTGAACAGGTCAGGGTTCCATAGCAGAAACTGGATTAGCAGCAAGGTTGCACGTCCGGTGGAGCATGTATCGATACTGATAGGATCGAAAGAAAGGGAGCGCTGCTCTTGGATCAGTTTTCTCCATTCAAATCTTTCCTTAACATTATAATTAATTCACAATACTGATGACAGATCAGCTCCTAGAGAGATATTACCACCTACGGCTGCAAATATTGAGGCGGCTTATTCTAAATCACAGATTTGGCACATCATTGGGCACATGTTAGGCTACACATCATGAAATATATTGAGACAAATTACAGACAGTAGTCTACAAGTAGCAAAATAGAATTCAATATATTGAACATGAAATGTATTTCAATATGATTGAAATAGGCCTATAGCCTGCTGTTTATATTTTAATGCAGTCCCTTGTTTGAATCAATTGCAAAGACATTGGCAACTTTGTATTTGTAGTCAACTTTCTTCTGAATTTATCTGCGGTCACAAAGAGACGGATAAATCATGTGATTCTATGTTTAGCGGAGATCTTCTGTGTATAAAGTCATGCGGAAGGGCAAAAAAGCATCTAACGACTCACTTGGCTGTTCTACAAGTGGTCTGAGGCAGGTGTTAGAATATGAGCGTTTTCAAGTGCAACGTTAACAACGATGGTTTTGGGAAACAGCTCAGAGATTTAACAATGTGCCTACGAAGGTTCTAACGATTGACTTAGCCTTAAAATGGTTTTTGGGATACCAGGCCCTGGACAAAAACATCTGCTAAATGACTAAATTGTCAAATGTAAATGTTTTACATACAGATCTCATATTACTGTATTGAATGTTGTACACGTGTTCAGTTCTTTATTACAAATGTAGTTATTTGTTACATTTATTACTGTGTAAAACCTAGCAATACTTCTGATTTCTCTGAGAGTGAGGCAGATATATAGCATTTTACAAAAGAAACACATTATTTGTCTCTGAAATGAAACCATCAAGTGATGGATTTTAAACAAATACATGTCTGTCATTGAACAACCCCAATGCCATGATTAGCTACTGAAAAAATACACCAATCTCTTTCATAATGTCTTTAAACAATAAAAGCTAATTTACCAACATTTCTGAAAATAGCGTTTTAGAATGAAACTCTTGTTTCCCCATCTGAGCTCAGAGTAGATGAGAGACGTAATGTTTGTCTCTGTTGTGTTGAAGCCCAATCAAGCAGGAGAGACCAGCCTCCCCTGTACCCAGCTGTGTGTCCATGAAGAGTGACCAGTCTATGAATCCTCCTATAGTGTTTAGAGAGGGAGACTTTTCTAGTGAACAAAGGTAAGAAGAACTCATGGGTCATGGTCAGTGAGTTAAACAACACTGTCTCTAGTCATTTCTCCTCTCCCATTTTCCCATTTATTTTTGTTGTTTTCATAATCCATATGCTAAACCTTTTTTCCATTTCCATAGTCCTGAAACAATATTAAACCAACACTACATTCCCTCTGTGTGTGTGTGTGTGTGTGTGTATGTGTGTATGTGTGTATGTGTGTATGTGTGTATGTGTGTATGTGTGTGTGTGTGTGTGTGTGTGTGTGTGTGTGTGTGTGTGTGTGCACTCCCTGGATGAGGAGATGTAATCTGATGTTTTGTCCCCAGAAACCAACAGGAGAGATCAGAGTCAGAGATTCTCAGTGGTCAGTCTTCCCAGAGTCATCAAACAGACCTGGCCTCCATATTCAGTGTATGTGGTCCTGTTATGTACATTTGTTTTTGTTTACCTCAAGTAAAGTCTCTCAATCATTCATTCATTTGTTAATGAGAAAGCATTTAGTCTCTTGCATAACTTATTTACTTGATTTATTTCAGTTGCTTGAAGAGAATATTATGACATTTGTGAAGAACGAGCTGAAGATGTTCAAGAGGATTCTTAGTCCAGAACTCCCAGAAGGCTTTGAGAGTCAGAAGCAGGATAAGGAAGTGATGGATGCTGAAGATGAGAAGCAGGAGAGCAGTGCCAGAGAGGGGGCTCTGAAGATCACACTGCACGTCCTGAGGAAAATGAACCAGAAGGAGCTTGCTGACACACTGGAGAAAAGTAAGAGCTGTCTGCCTCATGTTGAATGCTGTTTTAGAACATTTAAAAGCTGTAGCTAAAGTACAGCTTAAGTAGCTGTGTAACTCAATGATATTGTAGCAGCCTTAACACAACACCTAGTGACCTCATCAAGTAGCAGCAGGGAGGTGTTGTGTTGATTCATTTAGACAGAGAGAGAGAGAGAGAGAGAGAGAGAGAGAGAGAGAGAGAGAGAGAGAGAGAGAGACAGAGATAATACCAATAATTATATAATCAGTCACACCAGTGTGTAATCCATTATGAAAACATTTACAGATTTATACAGACAGTTAACCCTCCTGTTATGCTAAAAAAAAATTACATCCACTATGTTACGGGTCAAATTGACCCGCACAGTTTAAACACACTCAAGACAGTCAAAGAATTAAGTAAAAACAGAAACAACTTTATTTTGTCTTATCAGACATTTCAGAAAGAAGAAATACAATACTTTTTATTTTTTTTAAACAATATTTAAGAACTATTTGTTAAACATATTTCCTTTCTCACAAACAAGATTTTTCAGTTTCCCCAAGTAGGTTTTTTCCCCCCCTATTGGTCCATATTATCCCTTCAGTCTTTCTCTCTACATGTTGAACACAATGTGTGTGTGTGCTTTCTGCAGATGTATTTATTGCATTCTACACAAGTGGTGCTTGTTTTACTGTCTTGTCGAGGGGGGCAGAGCTGGCATCTTTTCCGTTTCTTGCCACTGCCTGTATCCACTGGATCCATTTCTGGTTGATTGGAGGCATGTGTTGATGGTCCAGCTTGAATTTTCTGGACGGCAGATGCAGCTGCTGTCGACCGAGGAGGCCGGACTCTCCTCTGGATCTTGGGAGTGATGAGAGCTTTGCCGAGCTCCTCTAGGAAAAGCCGGCGTCGGTACAATTTGCCACCATTCCATTGCTGGTTGATTTCAGTCCACAGGACATAGGCATTGTAAGCAGACACATCCACAATGTTGTAGAAAATCACCAAAGGCCAGCGGGCAGTCATGCGCTGACAACTATATGTTGCTGTGACTTTATCCAAATTGTCAACTCCTCCTTTGGTGGAATTGTAGTCCAGTATTATTTGTGGCTTGATGTCCTCTCTTGCACTCAGCGATGCATCTTTGTGCATTGTGCTCATTACAAGAACATTCTTGTTCTTCTTTGGGCAGTATGAAACAACAGTTGCATTTTCAGAGAAAGCAAATTTAGAGGAATGCACAGTTCTGCCCTGCATTTTCAGAAGCTCACTGGGAAGTTCAGGTTTGTTTTTTCTGATTGTTCCAACCATGGTCAGCTTTCTCTTCTGTAGTTCAACACCAAGGCGGTAGGATGTGAAGAAGTTGTCACACGTGATGTTATGACCTTGCAGCCCTTCACTCATGTCCAGCACCACCCGCATCCCCTGGTTTTTCTCAGGCACTCCGCCGGGTGGCTTCCCAGTGTAAACTTGCATATTCCATGCATAGCTTGATGTGGCATCACATGCTGCCCATATTTTGATGCCATATTTTGCAGGCTTGTTTGGCATATACTGTCTGAAGGGACAACGTCCTCTGAATGGAACAAGGCGTTCATCAACTGTAACATGAGGACTGGGATTGTACAGTAACGGTAGAATTTCCACCCATTTATCCCATACATCTCTGATTGCAGCTAGTTTGTCTCTTTCACGTCGACCCGGTCTGGTATCACGGTTATCAAAGCGAATCACCCGAGAAATTATGTGGAATTCTTGTAGAGACATTGTTGCCCGAAATATTGGCCTTCCATTCTCTTCATTCCACAGGCTGGCCGTTGCTTCTCCGTTTGACCGGTAGACTCCAGCTAATATGAGCAATCCAATGTATGCATGCAAGTCAATCCGATCCAGTGGCTTCCAGTTCTCTTGAAACACACGGCTCCCCTCCAAGTTGGTCATGTCCAGAACAATCTTCTCTATTGCTTGGGGTAAAAAGAGCTCAAAAGCTGATTGTATGTCATGGACTCGAGTGACAGCAAATCGTGTAGGTCCTGGAACCATTTTTATTACATTGGAAGCTGAGAGTCTACCTTGACCTCGTTGTGGTGACGGTGACCATTCAATATGACCATCTTTAGACTTCCATGTCTTCTCTTCTCTTGATGATGCTTGTTGCATGCTCTGTCTCTCATCTGATGTAGGGGATGGTACGGCAGACTCCTCCTCTGAATCCTCTTCAATGAAGACAAAATCTGGATCATCAACAGCATTGTCCTCTATCTCTGAAATATCCTCTGTCTCTGAAACCTCTTCTTCTTTTTCACTGTCACAGTCCAGAATTTGTGATAAGACTTCATTGATTGAAAATCTTTTGGAGCTCATTTTTGAGTGTCTGTGTCAGGGACCTGCTGCTCTCACACTGAGGAGAAGCTTGGGAAAGCCCTTTTTAACCCAAACACAATTCTAAAAGTGCAACCAGGACCAGTCAAAACAAAATAAATCAAAGACACTTTTTTGTTTTGCACCTGTGCAAATATATATACACATGAAAGCCTCCGGGTGAAAATGACCCACAACATCATGTTTGTATACAAAATGTACACAGACATTCCACAACACATCAGTGTGTCCACATTTTGCAGTTAGGTTCATGACCCTAAATGAGGAAAAGTCATGTAATTTCATGGCGAAAAAGAGTGGTTAACTAGTATTTTAGACAACGCAAAAGTGGAAACGGGTCAAATTGACCCACAACATAACAGGAGGGTTAAGAGAATAAATGATTATAATTTAAACTTTATAAGACAGTCTTACAATACTGTAGGCATTAAAACAGATGTAATATTAATATCCTCTGTGTTATTTCTAGATTCAGATGAGCGTGCTGTGATTCTTCAACGTGAACTCAAATCTAATCTAAAGAAGAAGTTTCAATGTGTATTTGAGGGGATCGCTAAACAAGGAAACCCAACACTTCTCAATAAGATCTACACAGAGCTCTACATCACAGAGGGTGGAACAGGAGAGGTCAATAATGAACATGAGCTGAGACAGATTGAGACAACAACCAGGAAACAAGCAAGACCAGAGACTGCAGTCAAATGCAACGACATCTTCAAACCCTTACCTGGACAAGACAAACGTATCAGAACTGTGCTGACAAAGGGAGTCGCTGGCATCGGAAAAACAGTCTCTGTGCAGAAGTTAATTCTGGACTGGGCTGAAGGAAAAGCAAATCAGGATGTCCAATTTGTATTTTCATTCCCTTTTCGGGAGCTGAATTTGATGAAAGGTGAAAAACACACGTTGATTGAACTTCTCAATCACTTCTCAATCGAAACCAAAGAATCAAGAATCTCCAACTACGACAAGTACAAAGTTCTGTTCATCTTTGATGGTCTGGATGAGTGCCGACTGCCCCTAGACTTCCAGAAGAACAAGATCTGTTGTGACGTCACAGAGTCAACCTCAGTGGATGTTCTGCTGACAAATCTCATCAATGGAAATCTGCTTCCCTCTGCTCTCCTCTGGATAACTACCCGACCTGCAGCAGCCAATAAGATCCGTTCAGGGTGTGTTGACCAGGTGACAGAGGTACGAGGGTTCAATGACCCACAGAAGGAGGAGTACTTCAGGAAGAGATTCAGTGATGAGGACCTGGCCAGCAGAATCATCTCCCACATAAAGACATCAAGGAGCCTCCACATCATGTGCCACATTCCAGTCTTCTGTTGGATTTCTGCAACAGTCCTTGAAAACATGTTGAGTACAGACAAGACAGAAGAGATGCCAAAGACTCTGACTGAGATGTACTCACACCTTGTGATGTTTCATACCAAACAGAAGAATGAAAAGTATCTTGGGAAAGAAGAAACAGGTCCACACTGGAATAAAGAGAGCATTCTGTCACTGGGAAAACTGGCTTTTCAACAGCTTGTGAATGGCAATCTGATTTTCTATGAAGAAGACCTGAAAGAGGCTGGCATTGATGTCAATGAAGCCTCAGTGTACTCAGGATTGTGCACACAGATCTTTAAAGAGGAACGTGGGCTGTACCAGGACAAGGTGTACTGCTTCGTGCATCTGAGCATTCAGGAGTTTCTGGCTGCTGTATATGTGTTCCTCTCATTCATCAACAACAATGAGAATCTAATGGCCGATCCGCAAGTTACTGAAGTTACTGTCTACAAGAGTGCTGTGGATAAAGCCTTACAAAGTGAGACGGGAAACCTGGACCTTTTCCTCCGCTTCCTTCTGGGCCTCTCACTGGAGTCCAATCAGAAGTACTTACGAGGTCTACTGACAAAGACAATAAGCAGCTCACAGAGCCATGAAGAAGCAGTCAAGTACATCAAGGAGAAGATCAGGGAGAATCCCTCTCCAGAGAGGTGCATCAATCTGTTCCACTGTCTGAATGAACTGAATGACCATTCTCTAGTGGAGGAGATCCAAATCTACCTGAGATCAGGAAGTCTCTCAGAAGAAGAACTGTCACCTGCACAGTGGTCAGCTCTGGTCTTTGTGTTGCTGACTTCAGAAAAGGAGCTGGATGTGTTTGACCTGAAGAAATACTCCAGATCAGAGGAAGGTCTTCTGAGGCTGCTGCCAGTGGTCAAAGCCTCCAGAGCTGCTCTGTGAGTACATAAAATGACATTTAAGTACTAATCATCAGGAAGAAATATTCAGTTTAGAGAAATATATGTATTATAATATGTATTACATTGAAAAACGTACTGAATCAATGCATTGATGTTCATATTTGTATAACAATATGACCATACAATTCTAGGAGACGGAAGATGAATCTATATCTTGTTTAAGAGAATAAACCAAATGCATCTGCCATTGTCCTTCTACACTACTGGTGTTAAATTAACAGTGTGTTTGTGAAATCATTATGATCTCTTTGTCAGGCTGTCAGGATGTGGAGTCACAGAGGAAGGCTGTGCTTCTCTGGTCTCAGCTCTGAAGTCAAACCCCTCACACCTGAGAGAGCTGGATCTGAGTAACAATGACCTGAAGGATTCAGGAGTGAAGCTGCTCTCTGCTGGACTGGGGAATCCCCACTGTAAACTGGAAACTCTGAGGTCAGTATTCCTGTAGTTGGTCAACAAGTGATAACTGCTCACCAGATCCACATGTCTTTACCAGGCACACATAGTCCACACCATATGTGTTTGGACAGTTAAGTTTACAGTTTTACATTTGGTGCTATGCTCCATCATTTTGGATTTGAGATATAATGTTTCATATTAGGCGACAGTATATAATGTTACCTTTTATTTGAGGATATTTCATACATATCTGTGTTACTGTTTAGAAATGAAAGCACTTTATGTATCTAGTTCTCCCATTTGAAAAAGTCGTAATAATTTGGACATATTCACTTATATTGTATTAAAGTAGTCATATGTTTAGTATTTGGTCCCATATTCCTTACCTGCAGTGATTACATCAAGCTTGTGATTCTACAAACTTGTTGAATACATTTGCAGTTTGTCTTGGTTGTGTTTTGGATGATGTTTTTCCCAATAGAAACTGAATGGTGAATAATGTCCTGTCATTTTGGAGTCACTTCACTTGTATTGTCAGTAAGAATAGAAGATGTTTCTGAACACTTCTACATTCATGTGGATGCTACCATGATTATGAATAATCATGAATAAATCGTGAATGATGATGAATGAGAAAGTTACATTGGAACAAGGATCATACCCCCTCTGTTATTGGTAATGGTGAGAGGTTAGCATGTTTTGTTGTAGCCTCTGTAACTTTCACACTCATTATTATTCATGATTCATTCATGATTTTTATTAATCATGTCATCATCAGGATTAATTTAGTAGTGTTTAGAAACATGTTAATAACTCACTTAGACAGAAAATTACTCCAGTCATCATCCACCATTCAGTTACTATCGGGCAAAACATAACCCAAAACACAACCAAAACAAACTGCAAATGAAACCAACGAGTTTGGGACCAAATACTAAACTTTTGACTACTTTAATACACTATAAGTGAATTGGTCAGAATACTTATGACTTCTTCAAAAGTGGGGGACTAGATACATAAAGTGCTTTCATTTCTAAACGGTGAAACAGATATGTATGAAAATACCCTCAAATAAAAGGTGACATTATATACTGTCACCTCATATGAAACATTTGATCTCAAATCCAAAATGCTGGAGTATAGAGCCACATTTAAAATGTTAGCTTCACTGTCAAAATAGATATGGTGTGGACTGTATACTCAATACAATCTAAATCTGATACCTCACTGTCTGTCTTTTGACTGATACTGCTTTTTAAACTGCTCTGGTCAGTCCACTCAAATATTTGTACTTTATATTTTTCTCTCTACAAGCAATACTTTGATAATTTGTAATTTCAAATAAGGATACATTCATTTATAAATATGGCAGGTTTCAGGACACTGATGTATCTGAAAAATGTAAAAGGTGACATTATATACTGTCACCTCATATGAAACATTTGATCTCAATTCCAAACTGCTGGAGTATAGAGCCAAATTTAAAATGTTATCTTCACTGTCAAAATAGATATGGTGTGGAATTTATACCCATAAGTGTAAAATGTCTTAATTCTCAGCACTTATACAACCAATTTTCTACTCTGAGACACTTTGTGGATATGGGCCCAGATCTCAAAATATTGTTATAAAAAAACGTAGAATGTTTGTTTTACATATAAAAATAAATAAATTAATATTACTAATGTAAGCCACTGTAAAGACTGGGTTTAGTTTATTGTGTGGCACTGCTCATGTCCGCGTTCTGGAACTGTCTGCGTCCACGTACAGAACTGTCCGCGTCCACGTACGGTTTGGCGCCAAGCATATTGTCCAGTTACGCGCAGAGTGGGCTGAGGTGATCTTGGGGAATAACGACGGAGTTCGTTACAGTGTTGAGACACCGAAGTTTATTGTTCAATTTGCTTTTTTTGCGTAATGGTCAGTGACAGTATGAGTGTAGCCAGATCCTTTTCACTCGCTAGTCTTGTTTAATTGTGTGGTTCACCGGATTCGTCATCATCCTCGAAGGACAGACGAACGACCTGCTAGCTAGCCAAGCTAGTCGGTACAGCTAGATAAGCTAGCTACTCTACCAGCAGCATCCTAGTTATCCTAGCTACCACTAAATCATCACCGGCTGCCTGCATTTCTTGTGGACCGATGGAGCTCCCGGGTTGTTTCTTCCACCTGTTAAATCCCGTGGAGGGCTTCTCCCTCTCTCGTTGACGGATGCTGGCCTATGCTCCATCTGTACGGTTCTCCTCTCTTCACTAGATGGACGGTAACTTTAGTGTTTAACCCCTCTGTGTCCAAGGACCAAACTTTTTAATAACATTTTTGTAACGCTTTTTTTCTGAGAAAAACTAGTTCATTGCATCCGCCATGGAGCCCAGTTTCATAATATTACCTTGTCCCTAGTTATGAGGTAATCGCGAAAAAACAGGCCTTATGTTTGGGTATTTTTCACCCTACCAGCTCCTATTAGTTCTATTGAGCTCCGTGACACCGACTCGCCTTCAGAACGTTCTATTCCCAGCCCATTGTTCTGCGTCACAATGCCAGCTTCACTATTGTTATCAATGAGACCTGCCTGCGTTAACCCTGTAGGTTTACCTCAGGTAACTTATTATTAACAAGGTTACAGCTACTTGGTGAGCGTTAACCCTGTAGGTTTACCTCAGGTAACTTATTATTAACAAGGTTACAGCTACTTGGTGAGCGTTAACCCTGTAGGTTTACCTCAGGTAACTTATTATTAACAAGGTTAAGGCTACTTGGTGAGCGTGCACACTGTTCACCTGAGTACATGTTGTGGTCACCTATAGTGAGGTGAGACACAGTTTTAGAGGCGATGGCTGGCGGATAGCCATCAAACATTAAACATTTTCTGGTCATGGTTAACCATATTTGTTTTTAGAAAAAAGTGTACAATCTAAACAAATAAAACGCATGTCCCTGTCCTCTTTTTCAAGATGTGGCCGATTTAAACAGCCAGAAGACATTTTTTAATTAAGAAATAACAATTTATTTGACGGGTATAATGGGGTGATTGTTGTCTAATCGGGTGGTCTAGCTAATGGAGTAGATCTGACGCAGTTGCTATCTCAGATTATGACCCTAGCAAGTGTAATGAATGAGTTATGTAGTACCCACAGACGACCACAGGGAGGAGCAAGAGTGCCATAAACCCGTACTGTTTTTTGCCATAAAAACCCTAAACCTAACAATCAATCAAATGTATTTATTAAGCACTCACTGTTCACCTGGATACACGTTGTGGTCATTATTGTCGGCAAGGAATATGGGACCAAATACTAAACATTTGACTACTTTAAAACACAATAAGTGAATTGGTCAGAATACATTTACATTTACGTCATTTAGCAGACGCTCTTATCCAGAGCGACTTACAGTTAGTGCATACATTATTCTTTTTAATTTTCATACCCCGTGGGAATCGAACCCACAACCCTGGCGTTGCAAACACCATCCTCTACCAACTGAGCTACCTCCCTGCCGGCCTTTCCCTCCCCTACCCTGGACGACGCTGGGCCAATTGTGCGCCGCCCCATGGGTCTCCCGGTTGCGGCCGGCTACAGCAGAGCCTGGATTCGAACCAGGATCTCTAGTGGCACAGCTAGCACTGCGATGCAGTGCCTTAGACCACTGCGCCACTCGGGAGACAATAGAATACTTATGACTTCTTCAAATAGGGGGACTAGATACATAAAGTGCTTTTATTTCTAAACGGTGAAACAGATATGTATTAAAATATCCTCAAATAAAAGGTGACATTATATACTGTCACCTCATATGAAACATTTGTTTTAAAATCCAAAAAGCTGGAGTATAGAGCCACATTTAAAATGTTATCTTCACTGTCAAAATAGATATGGTGTGAACTGTATACTCAATACAATCTAAATCTGATACCTCACTGTCTGTCTTTTGACTGAAACTGCTTTTTAAACTGCTCTGGTCAGTCTACTCAAATATTTGTACTATACATGTTTCTCTCTACAATCAATATATGATCATTTCTAATAATGAAACATTCATTAATATATGAATAGATATGGCAGGTTTCAGGACACTGATGTATCTGAAAATGTTGAAAAAATATACTGCCTCTATTTTCACCACCAAAGAATAGCAGTGTGGTTTTAATATGATTTGACTCTTTGCAGGCTGTCATGCTGTCTAGTCACAGAGGAAGGCTGTGCTTCTCTGGTCTCAGCTCTGAAGTCAAACCCCTCACACCTGAGAGAGCTGGATCTGAGTAACAATGACCTGAAGGATTCAGGAGTGAAGCTGCTCTCTGCTGCACTGGGGAATCCCCACTGTAAACTGGAGACTCTGAGGTCAGTATTCCTGTAGTTGGTCAACAAGTGATAACTGTTCACCAGATCCACATGTGTTTACCAGGCACACATAGTCCACACCATATGTGTTTGGACAGTGAAGCTTACAGTTTTAAATTTGGTGCTATGCTCCAGCAATTTGGATTTGAGATAGAATGTTTCATATTAGGTGACAGTACAGAATGTCACCTTTTATTTGATGTTAATGGTGAGAGGTTAGCATGTTTTGTTGTAGCCTCTGTAACTCTCTCACTCATTATTATTCATGATTCATTCATTATTTTTCTTTTAATCATGGCATCATCAGGATTCATTTAGTAGTGTTTAGAAACATGTTAATAACTCACTTAGACAGAAAATTACTCCAGTCATCATCCACCATTCAGTTACTATTGGACAAAACATAACCCAAAACACAACCAAAACGAACTGCAAATGCAACCAACGAGTTCACAACCAAATACTCAACTTTTGACTACTTTAATACACTATAAGTTAATTTGTCAGAATACTTATGACTTCTTCAAATGGGGGGACTAGATACATAAAGTGCATTTATTTTTCAAAATGGTGAAACAGACACGTATAAAAATACCCTCAAATAAAAGGTGACATTATATACTGTCACCTCATATGAAACATTTGATCTCAAATCCAAAATGCTGGAGTATAGAGCCACATTTAAAATGTTATCTTCACTGTCAAAATAGATATGGTGTGGACTGTATACTCAATACAATCTAAATCTGATACCTCACTGTCTGTCTTTTGACTGATTCTGCTTTTTAAACTGCTCTGGTCAGTCTACTCAAATATTCGTACTATACATTTTTCTCTCTACAAGCAATATTATGATAATTTCTAATAATGATACATTCATTTATGAATAGATATGGCAGGTTTCAGGACACTGATGTATCTGAACATTTTGAAAAAATATACTGCCACTATTTTCACCACCAAAGAATAGCAGTGTGGTTTTAATATGATTTGACTCTTTGCAGGCTGTCAGGCTGTCTAGTCACAGAGGAAGGCTGTGCTTCTCTGGTCTCAGCTCTGAAGTCAAACCCCTCACACCTGAGAGAGCTGGACCTGAGCTACAATCACCCAGGAGACTCAGGAGTCAGACTGCTCTCTGCTGGACTGGAGGATCCACACTGCAGACTGGAGAAACTCAAGTATGTAGAGGGTTTATGTCAATGTTCATATCAGACATGTTGGAGTTATCAGGCTAGTTAAGACAAACATTCTGACCACCACTTGGACTAACACACACACACACACACACACACACACTCACACTGGACACACACACACATACACACACACACACACACACACACACACACACACACACACACACACACACACACACACACACACACACACACACACACACACACACACACACACACACACACACACACACACAGTCTTTATATAAATAAAGACTGTGTGTGTGTGTGTGTGTGTGTGTGTGTGTGTGTGTGTGTGTGTGTGTGTGTGTGTGTGTGTGTGTGTGTGTGTGTGTGTGTATGTGT
>NW_028157649.1:0-87843 GCF_964263955.1 Coregonus lavaretus
ACTCCTCCTCCTCCTCCTACCTCATCCACCTCCTCCCCCTCCTCCCCTCCTCCTCCTACCCCTCCTCCTCCCCTACTCCTCCACCTCCCCTCCCCTCCTCCTCCTCCTCCTGATTCCCCTCCTCCTACTCCTCCTCCTCCTCCCCCTCTTCTCCTCCCCCTCCTCCTCCTACTCCTCCTCCCCCTCCTCCTCCTCCTCCTCCTCCCCTCCTCCTCGTCCTCCCCCTCCTCCTCCTCCTCCCTCCCTCTCCCTCTTCCTACTTTCTATTGTTCTACAATTGAACATAAGCCATTCAGTCACTTCTTTGGATTAACTACATGCTTCATCCCTCTTATCATACTACTAATACACCAAAAGTATTTCGAATTTCATGTACTGAGACAGAAAATGGAACAATAGCAAAGGAGAGATAAAAAATACAACAACACCAATATATATATAAATCATTTTGACAGTAACCCTCCAAAAAGTAATTAATAAACATTTTCAATTTCCATATGTACTAGGAAGCTAAGTGTTTGTTTCTTGGGCTTCATGAATGCGACAGAAAAATTGACTCAGGCCTTGAATTATTATTATTTTTGAACTGATTGAAAGTATAAGGGGATATCGGTGAACAAATGCTGTGGTCAAGGCTACGATGGCGCCTGTGCAATGAGTGGAGCTTACTCAGGTGTTCAAAGGCGCATATCAGACAGAGCCTAATGCTTCTTCTTGTACTTCATTATGAGTTTTAGTTTAGAAAACGATCTCTCCACAGAAGTGACAGTTACAGGGATGGTAAAAAAAGCTTGATTGCCATAGCAACATCAGGGAAACTGGGCAGAAGGGAGTGGCGCTTATAGTACAGCAGTTCTACAACATCTTTAATTGAGCCTCTCATTCTCCTTAATTGCCGGTCTCATCACGTTACGGAAAGAGATGAACTGTATAGGAAGCTCTGGGGACAGGTCGTCTGGATTCTGGACAGATATAAACAGATTATCATCTTTAGCGGACAACAGTTCTTGAGGGCTTGAACAAAAAAAGTGGTTGCGATTTCGTTCATACTGGTGAACCAGCGTTTAAGTTGAGTGGTTGCATTATCAACAGTCCCTTATCTCTGGTATATTTTGGCATGCATCATTCAAGACTAAGTTTAAATTGTGTGCAGCGCAACGCAACGGACATGTAATGCACAATGTCTCAGGAAAGACTGTCTGGGTTGGCAATACCCAGTATAGAAAACAGTCAGACCCGCAACCTGGACCTACAGGCCGTGGTAAAAATATTTGCACACACAAAATGAGGACTACAGTAGACGAGGGGAGACTCTCAAGTTGGATTTAATTTGATTTAATTTAATTTACCTTGAATATTGCAGCCCATTTGTGAAGGCTATGAGCCAGACAAAACCCGCTGAGATCAACAATAAATAGTGTCTGAATGTATCCTCAAGCTGACTACTCTTTTCCTTATTGTTAGGCTATTTGATGTGTAATTCTTATCTTATCTTTTTATTGGCTGTTTTTAAATATTGATTGATGGACTGATTGAGACCTGCCACTAGTGAGCCTCATGTCACCCAGTAAGCCTCCACAGTGTTCGCCCTTGTAATTGGTCCTGCAGTGAAAGAAGAAAAACCCCAGAGATTTAGAGGCAGTGCATCAAAGCCCCTCAAGTACACCACTTCCCTGCATGGTTTCAGATACAGAACAGTAGAGTTCAGCTCCAGATACACAACAGTGGAGTCCAGGCCTAAGCAGATTATCACAATAGGATAAAAGGCCCATAAGAGCCTTTAGTAAATGTAGCTCTGTGGGAGAGAACAGTGGGTCTGAGTGGTGGAAGTTGCTAGAGGATTCTGCCCACCCACCTCCAACCCACTCTTCTCTTCTGTCAAGCCTGCTTTTCCTGTAAACCCATGACCTTCAAAGCTCTCAGGTGACCCTGTGTTTGCACGCTTCAATGGAAAACTCTTCCATAATAAATCAGAATCCAATTGCAATGGATGGCTGCAGTGGAGTCATCTTAAATCAATCAAAACACAATATGCAGTTGGCATTTACTTCACAACCTAAACTTGAAAACCTACCCTCTAATGTGAATGTGAAAGTCCTTCTTGTGTCCTCCTCCTACACAACACAATAAATGTGAGTGTTTGAATGTCTGTTTGTGTGTCTATGTTTGCATGTGTGTGTGTGTGTGTCTGTCTGTGCGTGTTAGCGCGCGCGCGCTTGTGTGTGTGTGTGTGTATGTGTGTGTGTGTGTGTGTGTGTGTGTCTGGGAGAGCGACTGGAGCATTGAAATGACATCAAGAGTTATTTGGGTCGTAATGAAGCTGCTTAATGAAATCAGTGCCCTTGAAAGTTCTTCATCAATTACAGCCCCCCACTCCCCTCCCCTCTCTCTCTCTGCTCCATTCCAGCCTGTCAGCTAATCCACGTGTACGCCACAATATTAATTAAACACAGCGTTTCCTTAAGTACTTAACTGAAGCACTATTATTGATAATGAGCAGGTTTAAAGGAGTCACATCCCTCCAAAATGACTTTTTAAACCGGCCTTATTAAGCAGAAAATGAGACCCAAATCGGCCTACAAGCTCCTCATTAAAAGCCACTGATCCATGGCCGCGCGCATGTTCCAACTCTTTTAATTAGGCGAGCGCGAGACGATCTACGGCAGGGAAACGCCATTAATCTTGCCTTTCATTCGGAAGGGTATCGCACCCCCCACTTGCACCCCCTGCACCCCTGTCCCGCTCACTTCCAAGACCCAGCCACCAGACTCTGACTGTCTGACACATCTTCATCCTATAACACCTTGTTGTATTACACACATACAGATGTAGGATCTTAATTTGAGCCAGTTTGCTACAGACAGCTCAATTCTGATATTTTGCCCAATTATTGGTCTTTTGACAAATCATATCAGATCTTTTGCCAGAATTGGACTGCTTGTGTAAACGTAACCTTAATGGATTATAATTAATGGACATTTTTGTAGGGGCTGATACAGTAAATGTTTTTTCAGGGAAAATTAAGTCTGAAATTTCAAAGTGGAAATTAAAAAACTTCAGAAGCCTTTTTAAACCTCAAATACACTACACGTTTTAAATGTCCTGCTTTGCTAAAAAAGTTTGCCTGCAACAGGATGATCAAATTAAGATCCTACATCTGTAGGTACAATTGAAAAGGAAAGTAAACGAAAGGGAAAAACACCAAACAGAGATTGTATTGTGTAAAAGCAGTTACAGTTAGGCAGTGGTGAAGAATGACAATAAGATGCAGGATTGGCAGTGACCTGGAATCACTAACAGAGGTTTGTTTGTCCAACTGAGTCATACCTCACACACACACACACACACACACACACACACACAAACACACACACCACAATCACCCCCCAACACACAGCTAACACTCCCCCCACTCCCCGTCCCCCTCGTCCCGTCCCCGTCCCCCCCGTCCCCCCCGTCCCCACATACACCCAGTCCCAAACTCACATTGATGATGAGAGTTAAATGCGTCTTCATTTCCTGTGCGTGTGTTTATGAGTGGCTGTGGAGGATGGGGCCGGCCCTGCCTGCCTGTCACTGTGTCTCTGCATGGAGGATTATGGATGGCCAACTACATCGCTTTTGGCATTAATTAATGAGGATAACGAACTCCCCCTGCTTCCCACAAAACCAGGGCCCTCAGCTGGTACGGAGCAGGGTGATGGGTGAGGGTACTCGGTGTGTGTGTGTATGTGTGTGTTCAGCTGGTACGGAGCAGGGAGCTAAACGCGGAGGGTGGAGTAGGAGATGTGTGTGTGTGTGTGTGTCTGTGCCCCATTTACCTCCATTTCCCCCCAAAGTTCCCCACCAGTCAGTTGTGTGTCTGAGGACCATTACAGAGATTAGGCTGTGCCAAGGTAACGGATGCCCCCGTTTGTCAACTCACATCCTCAGTCAAGACCACAGGCCGAGAGGGAGGGAGGGAGGGAGGGAGGGAGGGAGGGAGGGAGGGAGGGAGGGAGGGAGGGAGGGAGGGAAAGGGGTCAGAGGCAGTGACAGAGTGAAAGACCTCATTTGATTCTAGAGTGATTAGGAGGAATATCAATGTAGCCCTGCCATTAGATATAGTAACATTGGTCCAGTACTTAACGATGCACTCCAGTTATTTTTTTACTTTTCCTGTTGAAAAACAATATCCCACGTATAAATACAATAATGTACACAAACTTAAGTGTAAAATAATATGTTTTGAGCAAAATAGTGTTTTTTGGACACAACTGCATAGCACAGTATAATCTTAAACAATGCTATAGACGGAGGCAAATCAGCTCCTCCATGTTCATGTTGTCCTGCAGTCTAGCCTATCCTCCCTCTCCCTAGGACCAGCCCCAGCTCGTCTACACAGTCTGGGTTTACAATGTGTGGTGTCAGGTGCCTTGTGGCGATAGGCAAAACACTTTGCTTGACTGCCATGTTCTGAAGTTTTGCGGCCATATGAACACATAGTCCCCCCCCCCCCCCCCCCCCCAACACTACCCCCCCTTACCCATCTGATGAGAGTAATGAATGGAAGAACCGGACCCATCCCACCACACTCGCAGCAACGTCGCCCCGAATCACATGGCTCCTCGGAACCAACTGACTCACCCGCTCATTGCTTCTGACAAGGCGGGGCTGGGAGGGACGAGAGCAGTGATGTCATAGAGGAATGGGGTCCTTCCAGTGCCACCGCAGGCACAATAACACAGAGCCATCAGCGCTTCCCTCTCTCACTCTCCCTCTATTTAAAATGTTTCCCTCTGTCTCCCTCTTTCTTTCTCTCTGCTACCCTCCCCACTACCAGAACCAGACACACACATAAACATACCCCCCCCCCCCCCTAACCCAAACACACACACGCTCTAGTGTTTATGCAACCTTTCCCCCTTCCACCCCTTGATCCTGCCCAAACACCCTGTTTCCAGTATTGCATTTACATTTTATTCATTTAGCAGACGCTCTTATCCAGAGCGACTTACAGTTAGTGAGTGCATACATTTTTTTATTTTTTATTATACAGTATCAGTTGACATCTAACATAACAGGTTTGCCTCCCTGAGCAGATTTGAACAAAAACCTGCATAGCATTTTCTTCTAAAGCACAGCCCACCCCCCTCATCCCCAACCCCCCCAACAACCCTCGGCAGTATGTATGTTTGTATTCCACATAGGCCTACGGTATGTGTGTGTGAGTGTTTGTGCATGCTTTTGTTCGTGTGTGTGTTCGCGTGTGTGTGTGTGTGTGTGTGTGTGTGTGTGTGTGTGTGTGTGTGTGTGTGTGTGTGCATGTCTGTGTGTGTGTGTGTGTGTGTGTTTGTCCTCTGTGTATACGAGTGTGATAAAGAGTGTCACAATGTGCATCAGACACGAAGGCCAGGCTCTGAGATAACGTAATTAGAGAAAGCAGCGCTGTCAGAAGCATTAGAGAGAGGTTGGCACTTAAGGGCATATGTTTTTACTACTATACCATCGGGTTGTGGAAAAGCACAACAACATACATCAAAGCTCACGGCCCTGCTAATGAAATCACTCCCTTCTGATCCCACTGAGAGCAAACACAAATGTTTACAGACACCAGAGATGCAGCTTAGTACTGTGCACTAGATTGGACACAGTTGTGCAGGTAGGCAGGGGTGTTCTGGGATATGTGTTGGTCTACATAACATCACTGTGGGCATATGTGTGTGTGTGTGTGTGTGTGTGTGTGTGTGTGTGTGTGTGTGTGTGTGTGTGTGTGTGTGTGTGTGTGTGTGTGTGTGTGTGTGTGTGTGTGTGTGTGTGTGTGTGTGTGTGTGTGTGTGTGTGTGTGTGTGTGTGTGTGTGTGTGTGTGTGTGTGTGTGTGTGTGTGTGTGTGTGTGTGTCAACAGGAGTAGGCTATGTACATGAGGTAGTATATGATGAAGTTATCTAGACTGATTAGGAGGCATTTCCTTATGGTGCCATTATCATAAATACTGATAATATTTTGGTATACCACTTAGTTAAACTAATAATCAGCAGTCTATTAACTATTTATAAATAATTAATCATTACAATCCCTTTATAAAGTGGCATATTTGTATTGGTTTTGTTATTGTTGTCAATACAAGTAAAATTTCAAGGTCCTCTGTAGCTCAATTGGTAGAGCATGGCGCTTGTAATGCCAGGGTAGTGGGTTCGATCCCCGGGACCACCCATACGTAAAAATGTATGCACACATGACTGTAAGTCGCTTTGGATAAAAGCGTCTGCTAAATGGCATATTATATTATATAAGTATTATATTCTACAAAATAGGCTATATTATTAAGAGTTGAGAGTTTCCTTATAGACCCTGGCCTGAATGTGGCACACACCAAGGTCAAGAACGCACCAACATAGTTGATATTATAATAATAAACAATTGTCACCCTGCAACTTACAAGCTATAGCGATATTAAGAGTTGTCTCCATGAACACATACTGTATCAAGTGATAAACCATGCAGTTTACCGGAGAAACTGGGAAACTGACAATACAGACTTCCGTGCAAAAAGGCAGCCGTCTCATCCAAGCCAATTAGCCAAAGTTTAGAGTGATTGAGCTCGAGACCGAGGCTATGGCTATAGCCTAATATAAATGGCGCCGTTCGTCACAACGAATCCCCGGTCCTCTGCCTGTCACGCAGGGCTGCTGAGGAGTCGTCTGTCATCAGAACACCAATTTGAGATGCCAGGGGTGGCATGCTGTTATGACATCCATCTAAACTGTGATAGAGTGACTGGGGCAACCCTTAGACAGACAGACAGACAGACAGACAGACAGACAGACAGACAGACAGACAGACAGACAGACAGACAGACAGACAGACAGACAGACAGACAGACAGACAGAATGATTGAGTGACTAACGAGTAGACCAATCTTATTCCTATTATATGAAGTTCACGTCTATCTTCTGTTTGAATACATAGCCTGTTGTCCCACCTGGGCACAGCTAAGGGATAGGCTGGTTTTACGCACAGACAGACGCATGCGTAAAAGGTGCAAAGGTGCAAAGTTATGCCGCAGTGACACTGACTGAAAAGTATCTCTCTCTCTCTCTCGCTCTCTCTCTCTCACTATTTTATTGCAGCCGAACTTTTCTTTAGAGGTAGCCTATTGTGAAAAACAAATAGATATTTACATAAAATCTGCCACGTAGGCCTAAATGTATGCCTACATTGAGGACAGGTGTGATTAGTTATAGGTCTCATTAAACTGTAAAAATGGGTGGTTTGCATTGGTATAATTACTGAAAATAATTAGAACACAGACTACCTTTAAAACGTATTAAATATTGGTGAAAAAGACATACCATTTATTTCTTTTTAGTTTGAATACTTATTTGAAATCAGTCAATTTCTGCAGAATGATGTATTAACTTGATAAGGAGGTTTTTTTAGTGTTCATGAGTTTTAATTAAGTCTAATTTATTTGTACTGTTCTGAAAACGATAGGACTACAGTAAATGTGTTTGACTGTCCTTCTTTTAAAATATAGGCCTACAGCGAAAGACAATCGTATCTCTCAGATAAGGATTAATCTATATATTCCACCTCATAGTTTTCCGTGCAATGCCCTGCCCTGCAAATCAGAACTGCCCCTCTTTAACGTTCATCGAATTAAGGAGACGAAGGAGACAGGAGTTGGAATCGTCTTAATAACCGGGCTGGCTTGGAGAAAGCTCGCCGAGGCCTCGCAATCACCCAAATATCGGGAGACAGGTCCTGGGCGCCCCGGGCGGCTCTTGCGCCATTCCCTTCAGCGCCACCGACCCCTCAGCCCCACCAGCCAGACCCGGCCCGTTTACTGCGATATAAATGTAGCTCTACATGTCAAAGGGTTTCTAATGGGGGAGAAATAGAGCGGATCACTCAACGAAGTTTCAAATTAATTTTGTGGAACCCATTCATTCGCAACATTACGCAGAAATGAGTGATGGATAGGTTTGTCAACGTCATCTAGCCTAGAAAGGCTAGGAGTGAGATTAGGTGCTAATTGGTGTGTTTTTCAAACGAGAATTGTAGACAGGCCTACTGTAGCCTTACATGAAAAAAAGGTGTGAAAAGATTGCATTTCGTAAATTGTTGTGAGAAATCCAAATGGGTAGCCTCATCACAGTCAGTTTATTTCTGTTTTAGTCGTATTTAATTCAGTAAAATCAACTCATTTTAGACCGAGGGATGCCTTAAGTCAGACGTCTGGTAAACAACAAACCATTTTAACAAATTCTAGGCTACAAGTGAAAAACGTGTGGTAAATTGGCAATTAAAATGCTAATTAAAAACGTAACTAGGGTATTTGTGTCTAAATCACCTGACCACTGTCCCACAAATCTATAAAAACAATACATCTGTTCAGTGTTAATAAACTGTAGATAAAGTTAAATTGTTGAATGTGTCAATTTTATTTTGTGCATGGTTTAGCTTTGTGGAATTAAGCTTAAAGAAAAACACAAATAGCAGCCTATTCGAGCATAGATATATGTTTTATTTATAAAGACATATAAACAATATATGAAATTCATGTTGCAACACAACCAAATGCTTCGTCTTAGGCTGTTGTTTTGAAAACCAATGCCATAGCAGTACTTTGATCAAGTAGTTTTCCACAGTTGTACAATAGCCTACAATCATGTGAATTGTGCAATAACAAAACCAAAATCCTCAATACATATTTTCAAAAATATATTACATAATACACTAGTGTTTCCCCACATAGCATCCGTTAAAATCAGGGAAAGTTAATTCATTATTTAACAGTGCTGCAAAAGAAGTTGGACACTGGAAAGCATTTTCGTCATCTCTCTCGTTATTTTTCGTAGTTTTGCTGAATGTTGCATAGTACACAAGAATACGAAATGTAGATCATTAATAACTTTTGCAAGGGTGCCATTTTTATAGCCACACATAAAATGTCAAACTGTCAATTAAAACATGGTAAGTCACGGCCACAACAATTCATCCAATTCCTTTAACTCTGAGGAGAGCACAGGGAAAGATAAACACTTTTTTTTTTTTTTTAACAGCTATTTTTAGCTCCAACCTCAACATTAATCTAGCCTTTAGTAAACACCAGTGTTGTTTTTCATGTTTTTGTTCAATCTGGATGAATCATCGCAGCATTATTTAAACATCGTTTAGGATTTACGCATTAGACTTGATGCTGTAGGCCTAGTCCCTTTTCCAACGTATTCAAATAACTATAGAAAGTGGGAGAGAGAGACCGATATATGGATGCAAGTGGATCAAGTTCAGGTATATACAGAGAAACGATATCAAGGCTTGTCGTTAAGGTGCTTGAAGAGACTCGCAGTTGTCCCTGAGTATTTCTCGGCGTGGGTGGCGAGTGCCGAGCCCGTGAAGGGATACACCGCCGCCTGTCCAAAGGGTGCAAGGGCAGTGGGGATGGGCGAGTTGATGCTCTGTCCCTGGTTCAGATAAGCCACCAGCCGCCTCATCTCCTCCAGAGCCTGAGCCTGCATGAGGATGTAGTTCTTGGCCAGGAGGAGAGTGGCTATTTTTGAGAGTTTCCTCACCGACGGGCTGTGCGCATACGGGATCACAGAGCGCAGGCCGTCCAGTGCATCGTTCAGGTCGTGCATCCGTCTTCTCTCGCGCGCATTGATGCTCAGGCGCAGAGACCGTTGCTCCTTGGGCTTCTTAGAAAGGGGACCCCCGTGTTTGTCATCGTCGAAGCCAGAGCCCCTCTTCCGGGGGTCCAGAGGGTCGAAACTGTCGTCGTCATCACTGGTCTGCTCCCCGCCGCTCTCGTTGGACTTGCCCGTCTGACCGTGGAGGAAGTCGGCGGCAGGTGTGAGAGGGTAGCGCCCTCCAGGACTTCCAGTAACCTGGCCAGGTCCAAAGCCGAATGCGGACTGGCCGTAGCGCTGCGTCAGGTCCAGTAGAGTGTCGTTGCTGATGGACTTCAGCAGGTTCTCTTCCCCGGCATTCATTTTCTCTTCCAAAATAAGGACAATTAAAAAATGCAGTTCGATTGAAACTTATCCTCTTCCTCTCTGTCGTTCTTTTGTCGTGGAGAGTATTCACACACTCTCCCCGAGTCCTTGTCAACACACTTTCTCTGTGGCTCTTCAGAACAGTTGCAGTGAATGGATTCGGCCTCTTGCTGAATTCAGCCCTCTTTATGTTCCCCTAAACGCATATAAATTTAAGAACACTTCTGTAATTGTGTGTTTTGCAAAGCGACGTTAAACGCGCTTAAAGACTGGCATGGGTGAGAGACTGGAGCGCTTGCCTCCTTAACCGGGTTCCTCGCATACGTCTTGCCCTCGCCCTGGGCAGATTGTGACTCGCGCTCAGTCCCCCTCCCGCGTTAGTAGGAGCGCGAGGCCCGCCGGGATTATCTATCTGTCCAATCAGGGGGGCGTTTTAATTACTAGGGTAGGGCGCTGGTATGGTCCTAATTTCGATCAGAATAATGATAAGTGCAACACAAACTGACACAAATAGCTTTCGCCTATAATATTGAGTTAGTCTATGTTTGACAAATCGTGATGGGCATGTGTTGTCCCAATAAAACACCCATATATATTCACCCAAGAGTAAAGACTATCATTAGAGAATGTTTTAAACGAAAATGCACTTACCTTAGTTTAGGCTACTTTAGGCAGCCTGAAAACAGGCTATGAAGTGGACGGCCAACATAGGCTACATTTTATTTCATCAATATTGGAAGTGTCTATGATCATCATGTTATCCAAATCCAACTCCTCCAAAACCCTGGATGGTGAAGTGTTCCAATTCAGATTTCGATTCACTTTTAGGAATACCATTCAACTTTTAGGAATAACATTCAACTCCCAATGTGGAATGTTCAGCTCCAGATATGAATATATTAACGGCTAATTCATGTTAATGAAGCAGAGAGATATAGGCTGATTCTTCCTGGTTGACATGTGCATTGTTTGCCTAGACTAAAGGGTATAGGAAACTAAATGTGTGTGCATAGCATACAGCTCCTACAGGCATGCTAAATATCCTGCAAATTAATACCAAAAAAAACATTATGTTGTAGGCTATATTTGACAACAGATCTCTGTAGGTTTACCGCACAGTGGTCCACCGTGAAATAAAGTGAAATTGTATTCAATTGAAATCTGCTTCCCTTATCTCTTGAGCTACAATACACTAAATGAGAAGCTGATAAATATCCAACAATAGCTTAAAGGAGGCTGGCAGGGTGAATCTGGGAGAGTAAGGCCCAGGATGAGGCTGCCAGGGTGAGACTGGCAGAGGAAAAACAACACTATTTCACTCAATTTTCCACAATGAAAGACTAGTGTGGATCTTTCAGGACCATGGACAACTCCAGTGACGCGTGTTTCAGCCCAGAAAGAGGGAGAGAGAGAGAGAGAGAGAGAAAGCGACACAGAGAGAGAGAGAGAGAGAGAGCGCGGAACCGTGACCGCTGGGTGGTAGCCTATTAATTGCATAGCCTGGCCAGGCCCCAGAATCAGGGCTTATCGGAGGAAGGGAGGCCCAAGGCATGGTGGTTCACCATGCACATTAGCAGTATCAACACCAAATGCTCACGGACAGGGGCGACGGGGGGAAAGCACGGGAAACATAGTATAGGCCTATTGCATTTTCCTGAAATGTATCCACTGTCTTGCTTTAGGCTACTTTGTTGCATCCTCACAATAACTAGCCTAGCTTTGCCCACACATTCAGGGACATAATAATTATATATTTTTTAAAAACATATCGCGCTAAGCAACAGAATCATTGTGAAAGTGCCATCTCAAATAACCTATCCATGTTTAGCATTCATTTCCTTCTAAGACAATTAACGATTAAACATCAGAAGGTTAAAGAAACAGATGATAACACAAACAGTGAGCCCAATATCCGAAGCAGTAAAAATCTAAACAGCTCACCAGATCCTATCGTTGTTTTCTACCTTATGGTTTCAAGATAAGTTACCTGTTCACCTTTGCGTGGTCTTTGGGGGTTTAAGTCCGGGCTGCAATTAAATTAACTTGATACAAAGCATTCCAATCGAATTATTGATTGATTGATCTTCTACAAGTCTCCTATCCAATTATTTCAGTTTGTAGGCCTGCTGAAGCACCACTTCCACTGGTCCTAGTAGGAGATGGAAACACTGACACCTTCTGTTCAGAATGGCGCATTACATTATGATCTGAGTGCAAAAAGGGGGTTCTGTGCTCAAACTACTAGTCAGGTTTTGGTGCGCCCGGAGATGGCATCCCTCCAGGAGGCAAGAAAGAGATTTCGATTTGGAAAAGTGGAATATATTCACAAGGAGTAGTTTAATTGGATTTCGGAGGAGGAATGGGGGGAAGAAGAGAGGAAGAAGAGGTTGAAGAGAATGAGAGAGGTTGAGTTTTAATCTATTGAAGATGGAGGAAAAGAGGGAGACGGAGTGTCAAAGATTGGTGTCAAGTGCAAACAGTGTGAGCATATGCCAGGCCGAGTTATGGAGGTGAAATGGAAGTGAATGAGGGTGAGTTAAGTGAGGTGGAAGTTGTGGTGAAGAGCTCGGATCCTGAGCCTGGTATCGATGGACAGGATAAAGAAGATTCTGGTCCAGTAGGAGTGAAATATTTGGAGAAAGTGGATCCTTGCCTTTTGGCGGATCCATTTGTTGTTTCAGGGTTGGTGGGAAAGGAGTTGGGTGCAGTTGAATCAGTGAAGGTAACTTGTAGTCGACTATTTGTTTGTTTTTCTCCTGCTCAGAGGGAGCGGGTGCTTCGTGTCATGCAACTTGGGTCAAGATCTGTTTTTTGCTTTGCTCTTAGGAACAGGGCACCATTGAAAGGAGGGATTTATGGGGTAGCATTAAGTGTGAAGGTGAAGCAATTGAAGTTGAAGATTCCTGGTGTTTGTGACACCCGCCGTTTGGTGCGACGCAGACATGGTGGTGAGCGTGGTGAGTCACTGTGAGTCTTTAGGATATATCAGTTATGCTGTTAGAGCTTTTGTGCCGAATCCACTGAGGTGTTTTAGGTGCCAGGTACCATGTAGCACCAGTGTTTAGGAGGGAGATTCCAAGATGTGGGAAGTGTGCAGGAGGACATGGACAGAGGATTGTGTAGTATCGGTGGATAAAGTTGTGTGTGTCAACTGTAGGGGTGCTCATTTTGCTGGGGATTGGAGGTGGCCAGAGTAGTGCAGAAGGAGTCGTACGCTGAGGCAGTGAAGAAAGTAGAGGAGGATGGGTCGATGGTGAGGGATCCTGAGAGGATCCCTGTGAGTAGTAGATCTGTGCCAGCACAGAGGGATAGGCCAACGAGTGATATGTGCTTCATTAAGGTTGGCTTCTTAGCGTTCATGGCAATGGTTATCAACTGTACCACAGAAATGGAATGTAAATCACAGAAAATTGATGTTGTGGTGGCAGCTACAGAGAAGTACTTGGGTATATGAGATTTTGACTTCAGAAGAGATACTGTATTGAGTGTTGAGTGGTGGGATCCTGTCCTCCCAGGTCGTTGGCATGGTGCAGGAGCAGATAGGGTCAAAGTAGTGGAATGGGGTAGTGGGTTTTTAATGAGTGTAGGGTTAGTTGGAAGGGTGTTTTTATTTTTTCATTTTGTATCATAAAGTAGAATGGATTTATACTAGGCCTATAGTCCAATTGGTGACGGTAATGCAACATATTGGATGTCAACCGCCGTTAAACCCTGCTGAAGAAAAATAAGAACCAACTGGAGTCACTCCAGTGGCACTCTCAGAGGGGTCGTGAAACCAGAAACATCCATTTTTTAGGGGAAAAGGAAGACAGCCTGTGCGCCTCGCTGTTTAAAGTACCCGGTAAAACATATAGCGGATGCCTATAGATAGTTCCTGTCTTTCTTCGAGATTAAGTTCTTGCCACAAAGTCAACAGACACCACATACCAATTTTATTGCTGTTAACTTTGTCGGAGATTCCATTATAGGGCACGTGCTAGCTTGCTAACTGAAGTTGTTTCCATCTGGAATATTAATAAGGCTACACTCCATCTTATCTCCTCCTCCACATTTACTGGATTGGTTAAACAGTGAAGAAGAGAACCTCCCCGGACAGCCTGCTACACGTTAGGTTACTCCCGTGGAGATAGGTGCTACCCATAGAGTTAGTTATAGGACTCATCATTGATATAACCCGTTTTTGCATGGACATTGCCACTGAGTGCTTCCACTATTTAAATGCGCTGTGCAACTGAAGGCAATAAACAACTTATCTGGTAGAAAACAGCCTATGTGGCATCGATATTAGTCAGAAACATTATTCTAATGTCAAAATTGACTACGCAGTGTAAATAGGGTAATTTTGTTAATAAAGTCAGTTTCGTCCAAAACTGAGTTTTGTCAGTGAGATCGTCATGACTTACTTGAGGGTTGGGTTTTGATTTTGACAATACTCACTTGCCCAAGTTTCAAGTTTTATTAGTCTTATGTATAGGATACACATGGTATACACCACAGGAGGTTGGTGGGACCTTAATTGGGGAGGACGGGCTCGTGGTATCAAATACTTCAAACACATGGTTTTCATGTGATGGATGTCATTCCATTTGCTCCGTTCCAGCCATTACTATGATCCGTCCTCCCCTCAGCCGCCTCCTGTGGTATACACCATCCAACGAAACGCTTACTTGCAGAAATACTGAAATACACAGCTGTGGTGATTGCACTCTATCCAATCCTACTGCAGAACACACAGACTGCTCATCAGCGCAGCGGATCTGAATTTGTTTACATAAGACAACACCTCACACGTTTTTTAACTTGAGAAATACTGCACCGAACACCTTGGCCATGTCAGAGAGGATCAAAATCGTAATGTATCATGGTTAGATTGTGACTGACTGACTGATCTACAAATAATAATGAGTAGTTATTTATGATGCAAGGGTTTTTGTAGATCAGTCAGTCGTCAGTCGCCTTCACTGTCGGCTGCAATGTCGAACAAGCCCCTTAGCTAGATGTAAAAACCGGTAACGGTATGGGGAAAATGAATGGGGAAAGAATAGGGTTTGGGGATAAATGCCGAAAATAAGGTCTGAGGTTAACATAGGCTTAGGAGATGTTATACATTTTGTTCTATGAGATAATGTCAGTCAGTTAACATGACCTTAATGAATTATCAAGCCTTTATGTGCTTTATGTGCTTTTTTAAATTATATAAATGCTTCAAAATTCACAAAATGTGATGTTAGCTGATGAAGATTATCTCATTGAACAAAATGTATAAGATCTCCTAAGCCTGTGTTTACCACAGACCTTATTTTCGGCGTTTATCCAAAACCCCTACAAAAACGCCATTAATTTCCCCATAGGCTTTGTCCAACGAACCATGGTGGAGTTAGACACCATTGCTATTTCTCTCTATTACAGATTTCTTTAGTTAACTTAGATTCATTCTGATTATTTTGAGGAAGTAATACTGGCTTTGTTCCTATGGTGTCTCATGGGGGACAAACATCAGTAACTGCCACATCAAAACACACCCCCAAGACTGAAATCTTGTTTCTTTTAATTGATGAGCAACAGAGAAAATAAACATATGTGGAATCGGTGTGTTCAGTCACTCTTTAAAGTAGTCAACTGGATGGTGAATCCTATGAGTTTTGTTGCATGGTTTTTAAATGGCTTTAAGTTATATCACCACCATCTAGTGGCCACAGTAAATTAATGACACACAAGATATGATCGAGGACCCAAGCACTGCAGGTGGCAGTAAATTACTAATATCAGCTTTATGTTTTTTTTTCAAATACAAAAGAAGAAGAAAATTGACTACATCAAAATGGAGATGGCCTCAATGGCGTGCTGTCACAGATGCCATAATGGGACAAATACAAAGATGAGTCCACACTCTAACTCCATGGTGCTACCTTTAATAATGTAATGACCCATCAGAAGTTTAGATGAGACATTCTCCATTAAAAGTATTTATTGATCCAAAGTCAAAATGGATGGTTTATCTAATCTACATGTTTGAGTGAAATACATTTTACTTTGAGTTGTCTTTGTAGGCCAGTAGCCTAGTAACAGCAGCCACGATAATCCATTGTTTACCAGGCTAGTCTTTATCATGATTTAGCATCATCCTAAAAAATCTATATAATCCAATATCCCTGATGTTAGCAGTTAGCAAAGCTGCACTACATGTTGAAACTTCAAATTAATTAAACTTCACATTAATGTTTGAGTTTGTACAGATTTTTTATAAAGTGTATACTGTCGAAATAATTGCATACCATGTTTTACTGAAAAACACAATCTCAAATTTACCAGAACAGGGATGTCCCAAATTGGCCAGAAGATGGCAGGATTGTCATACAAAGCCTGTAATATTCTAGTCTACTATCTCCTTGCTTTAAGTGGCAATTCCTTGCACCTCTTCATCTGTATTGGTCTGAAAATACAGGATGAGTTAAAGCAATATGAAGCAATATGTTTGAGGCCTAGTGGCGATGCTTTCTCTAAACCACTTCTGTCAGTTGTTTACATGCAGTTCAAGGAAAGGAAAGAGGAAGCAACTGTATAGACTATTGCGATGCAGCATGTTCATGTCCAGTTGCCAAATACATCCCTGCGTGACTCCTAGAGAGTGCACATAACAGTTCTCTCTTGCTAAGAAGTTGCTTCTAATTCAGAATTTCTGAAACAGATGTATTTATCTATTACCTTTATTTAACAGCGAACACAGCGAGCAATGTAAACACACCAACAATAAACCATAACATTCAGAAGGCCTTAGCAGCAGCTTACATTGCCATGGTAACTAGAGTCCACACTCAACTATCTCAACTAGCCGGTGCCCCCGCACATTGACTCTGCACCGGTACCCCCCTGTATATATAGCCTCCCTACTGTTATTTTATTTTACTTCTGCTCTTTTTTTCTCAACACTTTTTTTGTTGTTGTTTTATTTTTACTTTTTTTGTAAAAAATAAATGCACTGTTGGTTAAGGGCTTTAAGTAAGCATTTCACTGTAATGTCTGCACCTGTTGTATTCGGCGCATGTGACCAATAAAATTTGATTTGATTTGATTTGATTTGATTAGAGGTCAAGGTGACATGCTATTTGGCACTGTGTGGCGCACTGAGGAGGCTGCAATTGCAGCTTATGACCACAGAGAGGCAGTCTAGTGTCTACTGATCGTTATACACATGCACGCACGCACACACGCGCACACACACGCACACACACATACACACACACACACACACACACACACACACACACACACACACACACACACACACACACACACACACACACACACACACACACACACACACACAGAGTCTTTATGCACACAATCTGCAACCTATGATGACATAGGCTGCTATGAGACTATGAGAATATAATTACTTTAAGTTCCAGAAGGAACTTCAGTTGTGAGACTCAATGCTCGGACAACCTTCTGAGAAGAATATAACCAGGCTGTTGATATATAGTCAAACAAAGGTAGTGTGTTGTTTCATATAACATTGATGCATGTTGTATTCCCACTGGGCATCAGACAGTGATGTTGATTGATATTTGATTGTTGTCAACAAACATGTACAATTTGACATTTTATTTAACCTCTGTCCTTCTCCATTTCCTAAGGGTTCTCCATTTTCTAAATACTCTTTCATCAAGACCTCTGAAATTACCTGGAAAGGTTTGAACATAGTGTACCCTAGCATGTATACTGAGATATGTTGTCATGTGTTCACCAATCATGATGTATCTTGTTGTGTGTTTTAACCAATCAGCAGACAGCAGGGAAACTAGGCCTTGGTTTCCTGAGGGAACAACAGTGAGGCTGAAGACTGCACTCCACACTGGTTAAGCCTTTCACACACACACACTCTCACACACACACACACACACACACACACACACACACACACACACACACACACACACACACACACACACACACACACACACACACACACACACACACACACACACACACACACACACACACACACACACACACACACACACACACACACACACACACACACACACACACACACACACACACACATTGAGACACTTCAAAGAGCTGCTCTGAGTAAAGATGGAGCGGGCTCCTTTGATCGCTCCCTGCTGAGTCTGATTAATGTGTAGATTTACAGTTCAGACCTGCAGGGACCTGGCAGCCATGACACCCAGATACTGCAGAGGAATCTCACCCGCTCAACCTCCAATCAGAACCCTTTCTCTCTCGGTCATCATCCAATCAGAGGTATTACATTCTCTCTTCCGACAATTAGAACCCTCTCATTCTTACAACATCCAATCTGAATACTCTAACTAACTGACTAATTCATCTAATCAGAAAACTCTAACTCACTCAAAATCCAATCAGAACCCTCTCACATTCTCTGATAATCCAATCAGCAGTTTACATTTATTTCTGCCTCTAATTAGAGGAGTTTGTCTGCAACTTCAGTAGGAATCGCCTGAAAAGCTTCATTTCCATGTCTCCTCATCTTTGTTTTTCACTGATCTGTAATGCTGTGGGTGCACTCTGTTCAGCTTACTCTAAATTGGAAGTGTGCTTGAGTGTCTGTTATTTGGTGTAGGGTGCAAGAGCAATATTTGCTGCAACAAAAAAAAAGTTGATCTGCTGAGCAAGCGTTGCACCTACATTTCATCACATACCCTGCTGACAAGAGGTAACATGGTACAAACATTTCCCCTCTGCCTCTTTTTATCTCCTTCCCTCTCTCTGCTCTTGTTCTCTTTCTCCTATTGCTGCAATTTGATGCAGATTAAAAAAAGAAAAGTGGAGAAAGAGGGCTGGTGGAGGGGAGAGAGATGGGACGGGCCATGAATAATTGTTGAAGATTTCTTTACTCTGACTCACTTTGTAGTCCATTATGAACCCTTTAAAGGTGCCACACACTCCATCTGTTTCGTTGACACCAAACATTCACTAATTAATACCTAACAAAATATACAGAATATAAAATTAACTGTGTGACCTTATCTGGGAAATTGATCTACTTGGACATCTCTACATTTCTGTCCTCATATAGTGAAACACACACATAGGCACTCGCAAGCTCGCATGTACACACACAAACACACACACCCATACACAAATAATCCTCTGCATCCTTTTCTATAGCCAGAAGAGAATGAGCTGTCAGAACTGTTGATTGATGACATCTGTCTGTCACCATGAGACAGTCGCCATGACGATGAAGGGTCAGTGAGGTCAGAGGTGATGTAATCTCTCCAATCCGTCTCTCTGGAACACAAACACAAAGAGGAAAACCAAAGGTTTACCTATCACACACAGTTTAAGACACAGCCTAGTAAATATCGTCAATAAATGAATGAATTAATATTGGAACAGACACTAACAATGTAACATATTAATATTGTGAATATTGTGAATACTGGCCAGAGGAATATTGGTTTATGTTGCCATGGTGCAATCACAACAAAACCACAGACAAGACAAAAAGGACCATGTTATGAACCCAATGACCTGAAGGGTCTCTCTCTGTGTCTCTGTCTCTCTCTGTTTATGTGTGCGTACAATAGATTTGAAATTCTCTCTTTCTTTTTATATAAACTTTATATATATATATACAGTGGGGAGAACAAGTATTTGATACACTGCCGATTTTGCAGGTTTTCCTACTTACAAAGCATGTAGAGGTCTGTCATTTTTATCATAGGTACACTTCAACTGTGAGAGACGGAATCTAAAAATCCAGAAAATCACATTGTATGATTTTTAAGAAATTAATTTGCATTTTATTGCATGACATAAGTATTTGATACATCAGAAAAGCAGAACTTAATATTTGGTACAGAAACCTTTGTTTGCAATTACAGAGATCATACGTTTCCTGTAGGTCTTGACCAGGTTTGCACACACTGCAGCAGGGATTTTGGCCCACTCCTCCATACAGACCTTCTCCAGATCCTTCAGGTTTCGGGGCTGTCGCTGGGCAATACAGACTTTCAGCTCCCTCCAAAGATGTTCTATTAGCTTCAGGTCTGGAGACTGGCTAGGCCACTCCAGGACCTTGAGATGCTTCTTACGGAGCCACTCCTTAGTTGCCCTGGCTGTGTGTTTTGGGTCGTTGTCATGCTGGAAGACCCAGCCACGACCCATCTTCAATGCTCTTACTGAGGGAAGGAGGTTGTTGGCCAAGATCTCGCGATACATGGCCCCATCCATCCTCCCCTCAATACGGTGCAGTTGTCCTGTCCCCTTAGCAGAAAAGCATCCCCAAAGAATGATTTTTCCATCTCCATGCTTCACGGTTGGGATGGTGTTCTTGGGGTTGTACTCATCCTTCTTCTTCCTCCAAACACGGCGAGTGGAGTTTAGACCAAAAAGCTCTATTTTTGTCTCATCAGACCACATGACCTTCTCCCATTCCTCCTCTGGATCATCCAGATGGTGATTGGCAAACTTCAGACGGGCCTGGACATGCGCTGGCTTGATCAGGGGGACCTTGCGTGCGCTGCAGGATTTTAATCCATGACGGCGTAGTGTGTTACTAATGGTTTTCTTTGAGACTGTGGTCCCAGCTCTCTTCAGGTCATTGACCAGGTCCTGCCGTGTAGTTCTGGGCTGATCCCTCACCTTCCTCATGATCATTGATGCCGCACGAGGTGAGATCTTGCATGGAGCCCCAGACCGAGGGTGATTGACCGTCATCTTGAACTTCTTCCATTTTCTAATAATTGCGCCAACAGTTGTTGCCTTCTCACCAAGCTGCTTGCCTATTGTCCTGTAGCTCATCCCAGCCTTGTGCAGGTCTACAATTTTATCCCTGATGTCCTTACACAGCTCTCTGGTCTTGGCCATTGTGGAGAGGTTGGAGTCTGTTTGATTGAGTGTGTGGACAGGTGTCTTTTATACAGGTAACGAGTTCAAACAGGTGCAGTTAATACAGGTAATGAGTGGAGAACAGGAGGGCTTCTTAAAGAAAAACGAACAGGTCTGTGAGAGCCGGAATTCTTACTGGTTGGTAGGTGATCAAATACTTATGTCATGCAATAAAATGCAAATTAATTACTTAAAAATCATACAATGTGATTTTCTGGATTTTTAGATTCCGTCTCTCACAGTTGAAGTGTACCTATGATAAAAATGACAGACCTCTACATGCTTTGTAAGTAGGAAAACCTGCAAAATCGGCAGTGTATCAAATACTTGTTCTCCCCACCGTATATACTATTAGGGGAGCCTAAAGATAAATAATCCACTTGTTTAGAGATAAAAATTGTAATCAATTTTTTATAAATCAGTACAATTTAAAGTGAGTGTGTTGCCAAAGAGAGTTTTCCTTCCAGGGTTTTTGCTGACCGGAAGTCCATATTTAATGAAGTGAATAGCTTGTTAAAATGTTTTTAAGTGCTCCTGTGCAGCGCTGCAGGCTGGAAGAGTGGGATGAGGCTTGGGTTCACTGCCTTTTCTCCTCTCTGTGAAGAAGGGAGTGGATTAAAGGGGTGAGTTCCCCCTCCTTCTCTTCCCTTGTTCCCTCCCTCCCTGGTTGGCCGTTCTCTCCCTCGGGGGACAACCTGCGTCAGTCCCCATTAACATCCATCAGAACACGCTCCTCTGGAGGGCAGACGCACACACACGCAAGCACACACACGCACATACACACTAAAACACAATGAAACACACACACACATATACACAGTTAAACACAACCACACATGCACAACTGTGTATACCAACACACACACACACACACACACACACACACACACACACACACAGTAAAATACAACCACACATACAAAACCATGCAAAATTAAATTAAACACAACACAATACAACACATTTGGATACACACACTTATAGTAACAAACGCAAGCACATTGTGTCACACACACACCACAGTTACACAGTGATACACACACAGACACACTGATTAGTCTTTATGATAAACTCAAATGGGGAGACTACAGGAGGATCCTCCATGTTTGAGGGTTAGACAAGAACACACACACTCCCCGTCTTGATTTGAATTCCTCTCAACAGCAGAAAGTTTGAACAAGCATCTGAAGACTGTCTGTAGAGTGAGAGAGGAGAAAACTTCCACCAACTGAAGCTTGGCATCATGTCTTGTGCATATTCTGTCTGTGTGAAGTTTGGGCTGCCTGCTCCCTTGTTATCTCTCTGCTCTGCGCTGGGGGGAGGGGAGGAGGAGGGGAGGAGGGGAGAAGGAAAGGAGGAGAGGGAGAGAGGGGGAGAGGAGGAGAGGATGGGAGGGGAGGAGGAGAGGAGGAGAGGAGGAGAGGAGGAGGGAATGGGAGGGGAGGTGGAGAGGAGGGGAGGAGGGAATGGGAGGGGAGGAGGAGAGGGGGAGAGGAGGGGAGGAGGGAATGGGAGGAGAGGAGGGGAGGAGGGAATGGGAGGGGAGGAGGAGAGGAGGAGAGGAGGGAAGGAGTGGAGCAGTGGAGCAGGAGATTAGGGGAGGAGGAAAAAGTGGAGGAGGAGAGGAGGAAGAGAGGAGGAAGAGAGGAGGAGAGGAGGAGAGGAGGAGAGGAGGAGAGGAGGAGGAGAGGATAGGAGGAGCAACAAAGTGCACACCCCACACATAACCATTGACACAGAAGCATGAGAATGCGCACACGCACACACACACACACACACACACACACACACACACGCCTGCTAACACACACTCATATCATCCTTATCATTTCCCCCCAAAATAACTCATATCTGCAGAGTTGCTGTCTTTTGAATGAGACAGTCTTATGTCAGTAATAACATTGCACGTTAACATCTCCTTCTTTCGCATCTAAAATCACATTTATGCTCATGTCTAAAATAGTAATTGAGTTTTGTGTGTGTGTGTATGTGTGTGTGTGTTCTTACTTGAGGGCCCTGTAATCACATACACACACACACACACACACACACATGCACACACACATACGCACACCCACACCCACTGACACACACCCACAGACACACACAGACACAGACACACACAGACACAGACACACACAGACACACACAGACACACACGCACATACTCATAGTAACAAACGCAAGCACATTGTGTCACACACACACCACAGTTAGACAGTGATACACACACAGACACACTGATTAGTCTTTATGATAAACTCAAATGGGGAGACTGCAGGAGGATCCTCCATGTTTGAGGGTTAGACAAGAACACACACACTCCCCCTCTTGATTTGAATTCCTCTCAACAGCAGAAAGTTTGAAAAAGCATCTGAAGACTGTCTGTAGAGTGAGAGAGGAGAAAACTTTCACCAATTGAAGCCTGGCATCATGTCTTGTGCATATTCTGTGTGTGTGAAGTTTGGGCTGCCTGCTCCCTTGTTATCTCTCTGCTCTGCGCTGGGGGGAGGGGAGGAGGAGATGAGGAGGGGAGGAGGAGAGAAGGAAAGGAGGAGAGGGAGAGAGGGGGAGAGAAGGAGGGGAGGAGAGGAGAAGAGGAGGAGAGGGAGAGAGGGGGAGAGAAGGAGAGGAGGAGAGGAGAGGAGAGGAGAGGAGAGGAGAGGAGAGGAGAGGAGAGGAGAGGAGAGGAGAGGAGAGGAGAGGAGAGGAGAGGAGAGGAGAGGAGAGGAGAGGAGAGGAGAGGAGAGGAGAGGAGAGGAGAGGAGAGGAGAGGAGAGGAGAGGAGAGGAGAGGAGGGATATTTGAATGAGACAGTCTTATGTCAGTAATAACGTTGCATGGTAACATCTCCTTCTTTCACATTTAAAATAATTAACATTACACATTTATGCTCATGTCTTATTTAATTGAGTTTTGTGTCTGTGTGTGTGTGTTCTCCCTGGAGGGCCCTGTAACCATGCAGAGTGATGCAGATTTTCTTCCATCGCTCGCTGCCTAATTCAGCTCTTTGACCTAGATTCCAAAATCACACACACAAGAGTGTTCACCAAGGAGAGGTTGTCCTGTTCAATTACACTCATCTCAACACACACACATACACACACACATACACACACAAAAATACACACACACGCACACTCACACACACATACACACATACACACACACATACACGCACACACACACACACACACACACACACACACACACACACACACACACACACACACACACACACACACACACACACACACACACACACACACATACACACACACACACACACACTCACACACACACACACACACACACACACACGTTGTGGGGATGAACTGTAGATAATACAGTTTTTTACAATCACTTTGGCACTAATTTCAGAACCTTGACGTCATTTTTCAAAACTCTAGACACAAAACTCAAAACGGTCATCACTTGTAACACAGGCTGTCCAATGTTCAAAACATTGCATTGTGCATTCATATCTTTAAAGAAATCTTGCACTTGCACAATCATTGGTTCAAAAAACAAATACCAATGAAACGTTAATTTAGATCACCCACACACAAGCAACCGATAGTTTCACTGTGTCATTGTTCGTACGATCATTAAATATTGTAGTACAAAATAGGTGATACATGTTTCATTATGGTACTACATGTAAATACATCCCTGTAAAAGTACTGCAGTAGTAGAGAGAATACTACAGACACAGTGGAATCATTGAACAAAATCTGAAATATATTGATGAAAAACAATACAGTACTGTAAAACATCAAATGCAGTGTTCTTCAACTTGCTTGCTTGTACTGTAAAAAGTAAAACATGGAGTGATTACTGTACTTCTACATTTTCATCAACTCTGTCTTGTGGATTTGGCCACAGGTTCTCATCTACATCACAATGGATGTTTTCATTAGCCAAACATCTTGGAAAAAACATTTGGCCATGGCAAATCCAGGTCTGACACTGGTCTGCCGTGATGTCATTGCATGCGTCATCCATGGCCTGGAGAAGAGTGACTTGTTCATGAGGGCGCCTATCATAAACCTTCCATCTCCATGTGGAGAAAAATTCCTCAATCGGGTTAAGGAAAGGAGAGTATGGGGGTAAATACAGGGTGGTAAATTGTGCATGGGCCTGAAACCATGCTTGTACCATATGGGCATGGTGGAACCTGACATTATCCCACACAATGACATAGGTCACGCCACCAACTCTACATGCCTGATCGAGCTCATCAAGGAAGGTTACAAGGGGACCATAGAAACGGTGTCTGATAAAGAATGATGATGAAATATTACATCCATAGATAATGTAGTCTAATTGGTTCATGCTCCACACTAATTGGTGACAATGAATCTCGTTAATTTGAAACTTTCATGATCTTAACATGGAATATTGTTTGTCTGTTTCCATACAACTATGCATTAAGAGTAATGCAACAGTTACTTATCATTTTGAGCAGTTGTATCAATTGATAGTTGGATAATTGTAATGAAATAAATAGACACTCATCTGAAATGTAATGTGTGAATTGCCTTTTGAAATAGTAGTACTTTGATGTTAAGTTGTGTCATATTGAACAGGTGACTTTTGTTAAATGAACAAATTATCTTAGTTTTATGTGTATTGTATCCAAGCAATTGAAAAAAGTGTTAGAGTTTTGAAAAATGTGCATTTTGATCATTGGTTGTGAGTTTTGTGTCTCGAGTTTTGAAAAATGACATCAAGGTTCTGAAATTAGTGCCAAAGTGATTGTAAAAAACTGTAAACATCATCACAATCATGATTTTGCATCTTTTGAAATCTAATTTAGCTGATGTTGGTAGTAAACCTTTCCATGTCAGGAATCCATTCAGATACTATACTCAACAGATACTTTCCACAACCCATTGATTCCTTCAGAGCTTTTAAACATCTTCCAACCAGCAACTTACAGTTTTTTACAATTACTTTGGCACTAATTTCAGAACCTTGACGTCATTTTTCAAAACACTAGACACAAAACTCACAACCAATGATCAAAATGCACATTTTTCAAAACTCTAACACTTTTTTCAATTGCTTGGATACAATACACATAAAACAAAGATCATTTGTTCATTTAACAAAAATCACCTGTTCAATATGACACAATATAACATCAAAGTACTACTATTTCAAAAGGCAATTCACACATTACATTTCAGATGAGTGTCTATTCATTTCATTACAATTATCCACTCTTAATGCATAGTTGTATGGAAACAGACAAACAATATTCCATGTTTAGATCATGAAAGTTTCAAGATAATGAGATTCATTGTCACCAATTAGCGTGGAGCATGAACCAATTAGACTACATTATCTATGGATGTAATATTTCATCATCGTTCTTTATCAGACACCGTTTCTATGGTCCCATGTACCACCTTTTCAGACTATTTACAGTATTGACAGTACTGCACTGTATGGATGCAGGCCCTTGTAATTGCTTGTCCAATTCTGCCAAGTCGTTACTGATGATTGAGTTCACATTGTGGAACGAGTATATAAAGAATTGATTGGGATCCACTTGCAACAACATAGCGATATGTACTGTAACATGGAGCCGGCAGGTGATCCAGGTCACAATAGAGGTCAAGCAGTGATGGGAGGAAGACGAGGAAGACGTGTTGGTCAAAGGAATGGCAGGGGACAAGCACCCCTTCTGAGAGGTGGTCGTAGGCCTCGTTTGAGAGGTGTGGGGGAACATGGTAGAGGACAAGGCCACAGACCAAGACAGCGGCAGCAACAGCAAAGAATGTCCAATGAAATCCGAGCAATAGTTGTAGACCATGTCATAAATCATGGCATGACAATGACTGAGGCGGCTACAATGATACAACCAAACCTCAGAAGGTCAACAGTAAGTCGTCAGCATGCACTAAACATTGTGCTACTCTCAATTGTCAAATGACTGCATACCAATGTGTATCACAGAGTAGGTGATGTGACCAAGTGTCTTCTTACTGTAATGTTCCCTGTAGAATTGAGTCTTGGCCAAATAGGGGAGGCAGAGGCAAAATTCTGACTGACCAACAAGAGCAGGCTGTGATCGATTTGGTTCGGGCCAGAAATGATATTCGCCTTACAGAAATTTGCCAGCATATCTTGGACAATGAAGACATGTTTAACAATGTATAATCCATAAGTTTGCAGACTATTGCGCGCATGCTGAAAAGGCACCAGGTGTCTTTAAAACAACTATACCGTGTGCCTTTTGAAAGAAATGCAGACAGAGTGAAGCAAATGAGGACTGAGTATGTTCAGGTATGTTCAGTTTCAAGATAGCTGTTGTAATAAAATTCCCTAATAATTCTACATTGTACAGTAATCAGTAAATCTCTTTCCAAAATGTATTTTTAGAGGGTGATGGAGCTGGATGCTGATGACAACCATCACAAATTCATATATTTGGATGAAGCAGGCTTTAACCTGGCCAAGACAAGGAGAAGAGGTCGGAATTTCATTGGCCAGTGGGCAACCATCCAAGTACCTGGACAACGTGGGGCCAACATTACCATGTGTGCGGCTATATCAGAAGATGGTGTGGTGGGACACAGACATCGTATTGGATCATATAATGCAGCTCTCCTTGTAACCTTCCTTGATGAGCTCGATCAGGTCTGTAGAGCTGATGGTGTGACCTATGTCATTGTGTGGGATAATGTCAGGTTCCACCATGCCCATATGGTGCAAGCATGGTTTCAGGCCAATGCACAATTTACCACCCTGTATTTACCCCCATACTCTCCTTTCCTTAACCCGATTGAGAAATGTTTCTCCACATGGAGATGGAAGGTTTATGATAGGCGCCCTCATGAACAAGTCACTCTTCTCCAGGCCATGGATGACGCATGCAATGACATCACGGCAGACCAGTGTCAGGCCTAGATTCGCCATGCCCAAAGGTTTTTTCCAAGATGTTTGGCTAATGAAAACATCCATTGTGATGTAAGTGAGAACCAGTGGCCAAATCCACAAGACAGAGTTGATGAAAATGTAGAAGTACAGTAATCACTCCTATGTTTTGCTTTTTACAGTACAAGCAAGCAAGTTGAAGAACACTGCATTTGATGTTATACAGTACTGTATTGTTTTTCATCAATATATTTCAGATTTTGTTCAATGATTCCACTGTGTCTGTAGTATTCTCTCTACTACTGCAGTACTTTTACAGGGATGTATTTACATGTAGTACCATAATGAAACATGTATCACCTATTTTGTACTACAATATTTAATGATTGTACGAACAATGACACAGTGAAACTATCGGTTGCTTGTGTGTGGGTGATCTAAATTAACATTTCATTGGTATTTCACAATAAATTTGTTTTTTGAACCAATGATTATGCAAGTGCAAGATTTCTTTAAAGATATGAATGCACAATGCAATGTTTTGAACATTGGACAGCCTGTGTTACAAGTGATGACCGTTTTGAGTTTTGTGTCTAGAGTTTTGAAAAATGACGTCAAGGTTCTGAAATGAGTACCAAAGTGATTGTAAAAAACAGTATTACGTCAAAGCATACAGACCAAATCACTTCTCAGTAATTCCTTCTGTCTCATTCTCCCCTCTCTGTCCCGCTCTTTCATCTTGGAATTGGACATCAAACCCAAATGCTAAAAAGCTAATTAATGTATTCCTAATTGTTCTACAGCATCAAACAACCTTATAATTGGATTTTTCCTCCTGATGTAAAGGGCTTATTCATCTGTTAAATCTCCACTCCTACTGAAGAGAATGAATCTGGGTTTACAAATCAGCACTATCAGATAGAGGGAGAGAGAGAGAGAGTGAGGGAGAAAGAGGAAGCTAAGGCGGGGATGAAGAACTAGCAGATTTGAGGGCTCAGTGGAGCATGCGCACACACATACACACATTTTTATTTTATATTTAACCTTTATTTAACTAGGCAAGTCAGTTAAGAACAAATTTTTATTTACAATGACAGCCTACACCGGCCAAACCCGGACGACGCTGGGCCAATTGTGCACCGCCCTATGGGACTCCCAATCACGGCCGGTTGTGATACAACCTGGAATCGAACCAGGGGGTCTGTAGTGACGCCTCAAGCACTGAGATGCAGTGCCTTAGACCGCTGCGCCACTCGGGACCACACACACACACACACACACACACACACACACATACACACAAATACACACACACACACACACACACACACACACACAGACACACACATACACACACACACACACACACATACATACACATACATACACACATACACGCACACACACATACACACACACACACACACATACACACACACACACACACATACACACACATACACACACATATACACACACATACATACACACACATACACACACACACACACACACACATACACACACATATACACACACATACACATACATACACACACATACCTACACACAGATACACACACTCACACACACATACACACATACAGTGGGGAAAAAAAGTATTTAGTCAGCCACCAATTGTGCAAGTTCTCCCACTTAAAAAGATGAGAGAGGCCTGTAATTTTCATCATAGGTACACGTCAACTATGACAGACAAATTGAGATTTTTTTTTACAGAAATTGTAGGATTTTTAATGAATTTATTTGCAAATTATGGTGGAAAATAAGTATTTGGTCACCTACAAAGAAGCAAGATTTCTGGCTCTCACAGACCTGTAACTTCTTCTTTAAGAGGCTCCTCTGTCCTCCACTCGTTACCTGTATTAATGGCACCTGTTTGAACTTGTTATCAGTATAAAAGACACCTGTCCACAACCTCAAACAGTCACACTCCAAACTCCACTATGGCCAAGACCAAAGAGCTGTCAAAGGACACCAGAAACAAAATTGTAGACCTGCACCAGGCTGGGAAGACTGCATCTGCAATAGGTAAGCAGCTTGGTTTGAAGAAATCAACTGTGGGAGCAATTATTAGGAAATGGAAGACATACAAGACCACTGATAATCTCCCTCGATCTGGGGCTCCATGCAAGATCTCACCCCGTGGGGTCAAAATGATCACAAGAACGGTGAGCAGAAATCCCAGAACCACATAGGGGGACCTAGTGAATGACCTGCAGAGAGCTGGGACCAAAGTAACAAAGCCTACCATCAGTAACACACTACGCCGACAGGGACTCAAATCATGCAGTGCTAGACGTGTCCCCCTGCTTAAGCCAGTACATGTCCAGGCCCGCCTGAAGTTTGCTAGAGTGCATCCAGAAGAGGATTGGGAAAATGTCATATGGTCAGATGAAACCAAAATATAACTTTTTGGTAAAAACTCAACTCGTCGTGTTTGGAGGACAAAGAATGCTGAGTTGCATCCAAAGAACACCATACCTACTGTGAAGCATGGGGGTGAAAACATCATGCTTTGGGGCTGTTTTTCTGCAAAGGGACCAGGACGACTGATCCGTGTAAAGGAAAGAATGAATGGGGCCATGTAACGTGAGATTTTGAGTGAAAACCTCCTTCCATCAGCAAGGGCATTGAAGATGAAACGTGGCTGGGTCTTTCAGCATGACAATGATCCCAAACACACCGCCCGGGCAACGAAGGAGTGGCTTCGTAAGAAGCATTTCAAGGTCCTGGAGTGGCCTAGCCAGTCTCCAGATCTCAACCCCATAGAAAATCTTTGGAGGGAGTTGAAAGTCTGTTGTCCAGCGACAGCCCCAAAACATCACTGCTCTAGAGGAGATCTGCATGGAGGAATGGGCCAAAATACCAGCAACAGTGTGTGAAAACCTTGTGAAGACTTACAGAAAACGTTTGACCTGTGTCATTGCCAACAAAGGGTATATAACAAAGTATTGAGAAACTTTTGTTATTGACCAAATACTTATTTTCCACCATAATTTGCAAATAAATTCATTAAAAATCCTACAATGTGATTTTCTGGATTTTTTTTTCTCATTTTGTCTGTCATAGTTGACGTGTACCTATGATGAAAATTACAGGCCTCTCTCATCTTTTTAAGTGGGAGAACTTGCACAATTGGTGGCTGACTAAATACTTTTTTTCCCCACTGTACATACATACACACACATACACAGCCATGGCGTGCTTCAAACGACGTACAAAGTGAAGAGAAGAGCCCTTCATTAGCATAGAGAGGGGTTGAATGGAATCACACGGTGACGGTGCCAGACCCAGCCCAGTTACAGTTAGTCTAATGAGTTGGGAATTATTTAGCTCTATAATGAGAACATGCACATCTGGCCATTAGCGTGCGGTCACTGGACTCCCTCAACTCTCTCTCGCCTGAGTTCTCTCACACTCACTCTTTCTCCCTCTCCCTCTGTTTCTCCTTCCCTCTGTTCTGAATGTGTCTGACTGTAGCATTGGATGAGTCACAGCTCAACCATGATGGAAGTACAGAATCTCTAGAGGAATGAACTGAAGAAGGGAGGAGAGAAGGAGAAAGGAATACTGTTAGCAATCAGGGATAAAGAAAAGCAACGGAGGGAGAGGGATATACAGTCAATGACAAGACAGAAAACAGAGGGACAGACAGAGAGAGAGAGAGAGAGAGAGAGAGAGAGAGAGAGAGAGAGAGAGAAAGAGACAGAGACAGACAGACAGATGAACAGACAGACGGACAGAGAGAGAGAACACCAGATGCTGTGTGGGAGGCTTATTTAATTGATGATATCACACCTCCAGTCTTTCAGACACACACACACACACGTGTGCGCGCATTGCTTACACAGTCACTCAACCTTCATTGTCCTCATGTAGCCTCTGACTTGTGGCTGCTCTCCCTCCTGCCCACTCTTTCCCTCACCTTGTACAGTCGCTAGTGAAAGTCTACACTCCCCTTGCACAGTTTTCACATTTTGCTGCCTTAAAATGAAATCTCAAATGGGAATAAATATGATTTTTTCCCCTACCAGTCTACACAACCATCCCCACATTTTCAAAGTTAAAGAAAAATTCAAGACAATTTTCCAAATTAATAAAAACATTAAAAATGAACATGTATGGATTACGTATGTCTTTACACCCCAAAGTTAATACTTGGACCGAATTTACTGAGCTTGAGCAATTTTGACAATAACAATGGATATAGCTACAGTTGAAGTCGGAAGTTTACATACACCTCAGCCAAATACATTTAAACTCCGTTTTTCACAATTCCTGACATTTAATCCTAGTAAAAATCCCCTGTCTTAGGTCAGTTAGGATCACCACTTTATTTTAAGAATGTGAAATGTCACAATAATAGTAGAGAGAATGATTTATTTCAGCTTTTAATTCTTTCATCACATTCCCAGTGGGTCAGAAGTTTACATACACTCAATTAGTATTTGGTAGCATTGCTTTTAAATTGTTTAACTTGGGTCAAATGTTTCGGGTAGCCTTCCACAAGCTTCCCACAATAAGTTGGGTGAATTTTGGCCCATTCCTCCTGACAGAAAAGGTGTAACTGAGTCAGGTTTGTTGGCCTCCTTGCTCGCACACGCTTTTTCAGTTCTGCCCACAAATGTTCTATAGGAATGAGGTACCTTGACTTTGTTGTCCTTAAGCCATTTTGCCACAACTTTGGAAGTATGCTTGGGTTCATTGTCCATTTGGAAGACCCATTTGCGACCAAGCTTTAACTTCCTGACTGATGTCTTGAGATGTTGCTTCAATATATCCACATCATTTTCCTTCCTCATGATGCCATCTATTTTGTGAAGTGCACCAGTCCCTCCTGCAGCAAAGCACCCCCACAGCATGATGCTGCCACCCCCGTGCTTCACGGTTGGGATGTTGTTCTCCGGCTTGCAAGCGTCCCCCCTTTTTCCTCCAAACATAACAATGGTCATTATGGCCAAACAGTTATATTTTTGTTTAATCAGACCAGAGGACATTTCTCCTAAAAGTACGATATTTGTCCCCATGTGCAGTTGCAAACCGTAGTCTGGCTTTTTTATGGCGGTTTTGGAGCCGTGGCTTCTTCCTTGCTCAGTGGCCTTTCAGATTATGTCGATATAGGACTTGTTTTACTGTGGATATAGATACTTTTGTACCTGTTCCCTCCAGCATCTTCACAAGGTCGTTTGCTGTTGTTCTGGGATTGATTTGCACTTTTCGCACCAAAGTACGTTCATCAGTAGGAGACAGAATGCGTCTCCTTCCTGAGCGGTATGACGGCTGCGTGGTCCCATGGTGTTTATACTTGCGTACTATTGTTTGTACGGATGAATGGTACCTTCAAGCATTTGGAAATTGCTCCCAAGGATGAACCAGACTTGTGGAGGTCTATAATTTTTTTTCTGAGGTCTTGGTTGATTTCTTTTGATTTTCCCATGATGTCAAGCAAAGAGGCACTGAGTTTGAAGGTAGGCCTTGAAATACATCCACAGGTACACCTCCAATTGACTCAAATGATGTCAATTAGCCTATCAAAAGCTTCTAAAGCCATGACATAATTTTCTGGAATTTTCCAAGCTGTTTAAAGGCACAGTCAACTTATTGTATGTAAACATCTGACCCACTGGAATTGTGATACAGTGAATTATAAGCGAAATAATCTGTATGTAAAAAATTGTTGGAAAAATTACTTGTGTCATGCACAAAGTAGATGTCCTAACCGACTTGCCAAAACTATAGTTTCTTAAAAAGAAATTTGTGGAGTGGTTGAAAAACTAGTTTTAATGACTCCAACCTAAGTGTATGTAAACTTTCGACTTCAACTGTATGTTGCCCTAAGAGTTGTGGAAAGTTGGTTGAATTTTATTCCAAATGTTTCACAGCTGTAATGGCTGGTATTAACTCTGGGGTGTGAAGACAATCAAGACATCTTCGTTTTTTATTTTATTTTATTAATTTGGACAGTTTTCTATAATTGTTCTTTCACTCTGGAAATGTGGAGCACGTTGTGTACATACAGTACCAGTCAAAAGTTTGGACACACCTACTCATTCAAGGGTTATTCTTTATTTTTAATATATTTTTTACATTGTAGAATAATAGTAAAGGCATCAAAACTATGAAATAACACATATGGAATCATGTAGTAACTAAAAAAAGTGTTAAACAAATCAAAATATATTTTATATTTGAGATTCTTCAAATAGCCACCCTTTGCCTTGATAACAGCTTTGCACAAGCTTCACATTCTCTCAACCAGCTTCACCTGGAATGCTTTTCCAACTGTCTTGAAGGAGTTCCCACATATACTGAGCACTTGTTGGCTGCTTTTCCTTCACTCTGCCGTCCGACTCATCCCAAACCATCTCAATTGGGTTGAGGTCGGGGGACTGTGGAGGCCAAGTCATCTGATGCAGCACTCCATCACTCTCCTTCTTGGTAAAATAGCCCTTACACATCCTGGAGGTGTGTTTTGGGTCCCACCCTCCTTTTCTCTGCTTCTCACCCTTACCCAGCTTCCCCTTCTCCCTGTCTCCTCCATTCCTTCACACTTTTTCACCTCGCCCTCTCCCCCTCTCTCTCTCTCCTCCTCTCACCCCACTCTCTCTCTCTCTCTCTCTCTCTCTCTCTCTCTCTCTCTCTCTCTCTCTCTCTCTCTCTCTCTCTCTCTCTCTCTCTCTCTCTCTCTCTCTCTCTCTCTCTCTCGCTCTCTCTCGCTCTCTCTTTCTCTCTCTCTCTCTCTCCTCCTCTCACCTACAAATATCACAACATATGAAGTAACTGAACTTGGCTGAAAGTATTTAAGAACATAAAAATAGATAAAAGTGTTACATGTAACATGTGTAGGCTGTAATTATGATATTACCCCTATTCCACACTCTGACATTACTTTAGGTCATCATCTAAAGAACAGTGTATCAAACAGATGACATGGATTGGTTCCTTTTGATTGATTCCCGCAGTTCATTCTTCAACATCATTAGGACAAGGAAAGCCCCACTACACAGTCATATTTCGCTCTTTCCCTTTGTCTCTCTTTCTCTTCCCATCTCCATGCAGGTAGAAATCATGTCCCTTCTTTACAGGAAAGCCCTCTGCAAACGAGTCTCATTAATTAGCGTCTCATTTGTAAATGCAAATGAGCTTAATTAAAAAATAGATTATCCTTTTTCTTCTAAGGCAGGCAGACTGTGGAGCCTAATCAGTAGGTTTGTTCAGCTGTGGCACTAACGAGACATATTTGGCTTAACGAGGGAGCCATGCCCTAATTTGTTTATGCTAATTATATGAAACAGCTCTTGTCCTTTTGGTGTGTATCTGGGACTGGATCTGTGCTACTGAACGCCTCTCTCTGTTGTTCCTTCAGGGTTTTGGTTGGCTCCAGAGGCTGTAGAGGTGGAGGGGAGGGCTGGCGTGATTGTTTTACTGGGTTAATTGGTTTGATCAGGGTAATGGAGAGAGATAATGGGGTTGGTATGGCTCAATGTCATGGCATTGGAGGGTCTGTAAAGGCATTTTAGTGGGAGGGTACAGGGCATTCTAACTGAAGAAAAAGAGGAAGCTTGATTTGTATATTTCTAGAGTTTTGTCTTTTTCAGAGAAGGGGTTAATAGCAGGGTTCAGGTAGTTTGACACGCACGCACACAAGCACACACGCAAGCACACACACACACATATAAACACACACAGAATCTTACAAACCAATGAAACTGCACCCAGAACAGAACACATTAATAATTCTGCTCACTGATGACCGTTCTCTGTGCTGTAATTGGCTCGTTATGAACACCAGTATTCTATAAGCATCTCCTCTGAACAGAACTTGCTGGAACAAAGACTGACAGAGATGAGATGAGATGAGATGGCTGGGGAAAGAAAGGAAGGAAGAGAGGGAAGACATAGAGGGAGAGAGGAATAGAGTAAACGAGATGCGAAAGAGGGAAGAATAGGGGAAAGGAGCAGAAAGAAAGACTAAAGGGAAATGTAAAATGTAAATGAAATCTGCATAACCAAACTGGGTGTCATGAACATATTGACTTTTTCATTAGTCAGAATAAAGGTCCTAAATCAATGACACTGTTACAGAGTGATCTCCAGTTCCATTAAGATAGATCTGATGATTTCTAATAGCCAGCCACCCTCCAGACTCAACTGCAACCCCATCCTGAGAGGTGTGTGTGTGTGTGTGTGTGTGTGTGTGTGTGTGTGTGTGTGTGTGTGTGTGTGTGTGTGTGTGTGTGTGTGTGTGTGTGTGTGTGTGTGTGTGTGTGTGTGTGTGTGTGTGTGTGTGTGTGTGTGTGTGTGTGTGTGACAGGCTTCTCTCTATGCTGTTTGTTCACTGATGACTGAGTGTGAGGCAGAGTGAGACGGCAGTGTGGCTGGACCTAACTGATAACTAGATGTACACACGCACGCACGCACGCACGCACACGCACACACACACACACACATTCAGTACACACCGTGCCTCCATCCTCCAAACAGTTATTTGTTTCTAAAAACAATCAATGTAGGGGGTAGATCAGCTTTAATATTGCAGATAGATTGTGGCTTCTATCAATGTAATTGTCTGCATCATTTCTAATCCTTCATATATTTCTTGGTAAATATATATTTTGAACATATTTTCCTTCTTTATATTTTAAGGTACCACCAACCTCTTGTGGTGTCTAAGTGGATACTTTATGAATCTAGATGGATACTGTATGTGTCTAGATGGATACTACATGTGTCTAGATGGATACTGTATGTGTCTAGATGGATACTGTATGTGTCTAGATGGATACTGTATGAATCTAGATGGATACTGTATGTGTCTAGATGGATACAGTATGTGTCTAGATGGATACTGTATGTGTCTAGATGGATACTACATGTGTTTAGATGGATACTGTATGTGTCTAGATGGATACTGGATGTGTCTACATGGATACTGTATGTGTCTAGATGGATACTGTATGAATCTAGATGGATACTGTATGTGTCTAGATGGATACTGTATGTGTCTAGATGGATACTACATGTGTCTAGATGGATACTGTATGTGTCTAGATGGATACTACATGTGTCTAGATGGATACTGTATGTTTCTAGATGGATACTGTATGTGTCTAGATGGATACTGTATGTGTCTAGATGGATACTGTATGTGTCTAGATGGATACTACATGTGTCTAGATGGATACTGTACATGTCTAGATGGATACTGTATGTGTCTAGATATATACTGTATGTGTCTAGATGGATACTGGCACAACGCTCTTAACCACTAAGCTACCTGCCTCCCCACTGTATGTGTCTAGATGGATACTGTATGCGTCTAGATGTCTTCATGTTAGTGTCACTATATGTTATAGTACAGCATGGGGTAGGACAAATGGTGTTCTCTCTCTTCTCAAAGTGCTGTCCCATAGCTAAAACACTGCATCATGGCATGCCTTCCTGAGGCTAAATAAGGAAGGACACAACCTTCATTACCTTCTGCAGGCATGTTCCTTACACTGCAACTGGGATATATTAACACAACAAGATTGAATCTTCTCTCAAAGAAGATCATGTGTTTGATGTCATCCATTTTTGCTGTAAAGCTAGTTTTAACCCTCTGGCTTTTTCCCTAAGAGTCTTTGGGATTACCTTAAAGAAGGCTTTGGCACCTGGGCTATGAATCTCACCACATTAGGGAAGAGGATTGTCCAATCACAGCGCAGCATGGCATGGCATGGCTGACGTGATAGGCTGAGGAAAAGAGGGTTAGTAGGGTTCTTCTCCTCTCAGACACCCACAGATTTGACTACTGTAACGGCTGTACTGTAACATAATATGAAGGCTATCGTACTATCCTGTATGTTAAATCTGAGGAAATATATCTTGTTACGGATACAGGTATCCTGTGTCTTTTTGTGTTTTTCCTCTCCTTCTGCCCTAATCACAGGTGTCCTTTATGTTCCTGATTGGTGGTCGTTGGGGGTGTCCCACCTGTCCATCATCCGTTTGTCTGCTGATTGCTGAGGTGGACCAATCAGTGGACATTCCTCTGCACCACCTGTTTCTGGTTTTTCACTTACACCTCCCATTGTTTTAAAAGCCAGTCAGTTGTGTTTGTAGGAAGATACTATTTTCTGTATGTGAGTATGGATACTGTGGTGTCCTGTGTACTCACTCATTTGCTGGTTACTCTGTTTGGTAACTTTGTTGCGTGTTTCTGGGAAAAGGGGGATTTAAGCAAGTTGCCCTTGGGCATACATTACCCATAGGAAGAAAACTGTCTAAAAACACTAGTTAGACCTGAGCGGACCACCCACTGTAATTTTTGTATGATTAGCAGTAGCTTAGCGGTTCTTGAGGCAGGCAAGATCAGTTTAGGTTTTTTTTACACTATTGTTTCATTTCTTGGGTCCTGCTCAGCCCTTTTTCCCAAACCTTTACCGTGTGTTCAAAATAAACATTTTATGTTTGACGGTAGTTTATGGTTGTCGTGTAGTTTTTGTTCTCACTGTTTCCATGTCACGATTCTAATTTGCATGAATTATGTTACGGGTCTCTTGTCCATCCACCCTAGATGTTTAAAGCCACAGGGTTCGTAACATAATGTGGGGGTTCGTCCGGGATCATTCTCATTGATACCCATGCTACTCATGCAAATTAGTTTAGTGTCTGGTTCAGTGTTGAGCTTGGCAGCTGTAACTAACTGGTTTTGTGTTCAGTATTCGTCGGCTCGTGTTGCTAGTTTAAGATGGCTACTTTTGAGTTGGATGCCTTTTTGGAAAACTCTACGTGGGAGGTTTTTGATAATTGCCGTAGAGTGGATCTACAGGCTTTGGCTGACCACTTTTCTGTACCCATATCAAGGGTTTTAGTGAAAGCAGAAGTTAGGAAAACAGTGTTAGAGATATTGTTGAACGAGCGAGTGCTTGAGTTACCGCCGCCTGAGGCTGCTGCTCCTGTAAGCCCGTCGGTGTCTAAGGCTCCAGCCACATTGCCCCGTTTTGACCCACTCTCCCCACTGTCCGACAGTGATGCCAGGATGGATGTCCGCTCGACACGGCTCCAAATGGAGGCGGAAGAGCGGGCACAAATCAGCCAAGACAAGCTGGAGACGCGTAGACTTGATCAGGAACTAGAGATGCGTAAACTGGAACTGGAGGCAGAAACCTCGAGGTTAGTCTCTGCTAATACTATGCCTGCTAGTGAGCCGTCCTCACCAGCTGTGTCGTCTGCTACTTTTGATATTAGTAGACAGATCACCTTGGTACCTGTGTTTAGGGAGTCAGAGGTTGATTCCTATTTCAGTGTTTTTGAACGTATAGCAGTAACATTGAAATGGCCCGAAGAGGTATGGTGCCTATTACTTCAGTGTAAATTAACAGGTAAAGCCCAAGAGGTTCTGTCAGCGCTACCTCTTGAAGACAGCTTGAATTATGACGTGGTCAAAGCTACTGTTCTTCGTGCCTATGAGCTGGTTCCTGAGGCATATCGACAGAGATTTAGGTCTCATAAAAAGTATTCTACTCAGACTTATGTGGAGTTTGCTAGAGACAAAGGAAATCTGTTTGACAAATGGCACAGTGCTAGTAAGGTAACTGATTTTAACTCTCTACGGGAGTTAATCTTGTTAGAAGAGTTTAAAAATTGCTTACCCGAACGCATTGTAGTTTATCTGAATGAACAGAAAGTATCCTCACTGTCGGAAGCGTCTGTATTGGCAGACGAGTTTGTGTTGACGCATAAGAGCGCGTTTTCGGCTCGTACGGAGAGCAGGGCCGCAGAGTTGCTAACTTTTCGTCCTAGTCGACCAGCAGTACATCCAGCACGCCCAAAAGATGTGCGTCACTGTTTCTATTGTCATAAGGTGGGACATATGGTTAATGATTGCTTTCTGCTTAAACGCAAACAGGGAATGCCTCAGCACGCCAGGCCGCCAACGGGTGTTGGGCTGATTCGTACGGTTGTAAGGCCGGAATCAAGACAGAGGCCTCATAGTGAATGTGGTTTGAAAGTCACAGTCCCAGATCACAGTTATGAACCATTCATTTTTGAGGGGTTTGTTTCCATATCAGATGACGAAGCGTCTCAGCGTCCATTTAGAATCCTCAGAGATACTGGTGCGGCGCAGTCGTTCATACTATCTGATGTGTTGCCCTTGTCCAATAATGCATATTGTGGTTCCAGTGTGTTAGTACAAGGAATTGAAATGGGATTTGTCCCAGTGCCATTGCACTTTGTGAACGTACACTCTGAGTTAGTCAGTGGATTGTTCAGAGTTGGAGTACGTCCTATGTTGCCAGTAAAAGGTGTGACATTTATAATGGGCAACGATATTGCCGGAGGAAAGATGATACCCGTATTGGAGGTAATGGATAAAGTGACCAGTCTCTCCGAGGAGCTGGCACAGGGTTATCCAGATGTGTTCCCCGCTTGTGCTGTCACACGTGCTCAAGCACGACAAGTGGGTGACGTGATAGATTTGTCAAACACGATTCTATTCAGAGAGCGTGACCCAGAGGATAGTTTGGGTGCTACCTCTGGTAAGCTGGTGCAGTCTGACCAACAGCCTAGGGAAAGGAAGAAGTATGTGGAACTTGTTGCTGAGGCAATACAGTTACCAGTCACTCGTGAGCAGCTGATCGCTAACCAGAAGGTTGACATTAGCCTGGCTAAATGTTTTTCTAGTGTTGTCTCAGAGGAGGAGCTAAAGAAGAAAAACATGGCATACTTCATTGATGGTAATCTCCTCATGCGTAAATAGACATCCCATGTTGACGCTGGCGGAGATTGGAATGCTGTTTACCAAATAGTGATTCCTACAGCCTTTCGACAAAATGTTTTATCCCTCGCTCATGATCACCAGTGGTCCGGACATCTGGGAGTCACCAAGACTTATGATCGGGTTTTGCGACATTTCTTTTGGCCTGGTTTAAAACAAGATGTGGCTCAGTTCTGTCGTACTTGCCACACCTGTCAAGTAACTGGGAAACCGAACCAGGTTATTTCCCCCGCGCCTCTTTGTCCCATACCGGCCAAAGGTGAACCATTCGAACATGTGATGGTTGATTGTGTTGGACCATTACCAAAGACAAAATCTGGTAAGCAGTTTCTGTTGACGATTTTGTGTGTGGCCACCAGGTACCCAGAGGCCATTCCTCTGCGAAGGATTACTGCTCCGGTGGTGAGTAAAGCGTTGATCAAATTCTTCTCAACTTTTGGGTTACCTAAGGTGGTACAAACTGATCAGGGTACGAATTTCCTTTCTAAGCTTTTCAAACAAGTGTTAAAATCCTTGTCAGTTACACACCGTGTGTCAAGCGCATATCACCCAGAGTCTCAGGGTGCGCTTGAACGTTGGCATCAGACACTGAAGTCTATGCTCCGTAAATATTGCTTGGAATCTGAGAAGGATTGGGATGAGGGAGTTCCTCTAGTTTTGTTTGCTGTCTGTGAGACAGTACAGGAATCCTTAGGGTTCAGCCCAGCTGAACTGGTGTTTGGACACACCATGAGAGGACCTATGAAAGTCCTTAAGGATCAGTTTTTATCACAAGAGTTGTGTGTGAAAGAAAATGTCTCTGCGGTAGTTGCTCCATTAACGGATTTGCTAAAAATGTGTATGGTCTGAAGATTGTCGTACTGCTTTCAACACTGCTAAAGCACTCTTATGTAGTACTCCTGTTCTTGCTGCGCGGGACTGGTCTGACATTTGTAAAATTTCTGTGAAAAATAACAGACAGGATGGTCCACTCCACTCTGGTCCGGCTGCAGTAGAACAGCACCAGCACCTCTGGCACTTGCATCTACCTCCAGTTTAAACGGTCTTTCAAAATCTGGTGCAGCAAGAACAAAAACAATATGAGGGTGATAAATGTCTTACATGAGTGTAATATATGCCACATGCTTGGTCACTTACTAAAGCAATTAGTCATTACTAGTCAATAGAATCATATTTAAAACATACCATACATCCACTAATGGACCAACCTGAACTCTTGGGTTGACGTAGCATAGTAAACATAAATCTGTAGCCCTCCATTTAGTATGATATGTTACGTTTCGCATGATATGTATTAATTATCCTAAAATGTGTACATATGTTACGAATTACAATTTGAACAATATGTTACAAATTAGCAATACATATGATATGTTACGAATTCAAATTTGCTGTGGCTAATGTTAGCTAGGTGGCAAACATTAGCTAGGCTATGGGTTAAGGGTTAGGGTTAAATGGATACTTCAGGATCTACTTCCCTAGAGTCAGATGAACGCGTGGATACCATTTTTATGTCTCTGCGTGCGGTTTGAAGGAAGTTACTAACTAGCGCTAGCGGATACCCATAGAATTCCAGTCATTGTGCTAACGCTAGTTAGTATTGGCTCGTGAAACTACTTCTAAATTCCTTCATACTGGATACTTAGACATAAAAATGGCATCCACTAGTTAATCTGCCTCTGGGGAGGGGAAGTAGATAAAGGGCTTCTTTGCCAAAATCCCTAAGTATCCCTTTAAGGGTTAGAGTTTAGGGGTTAATGTTAGGGTTAGGGTTAGAGTTTAGGGGTTAAGGTTAGGGTTAGATTTTAGGGGTTAAGGTTAGGGTAATGGGAAGGGTTAGCTAACATGCTAAATAGTTGCAAAGTAGCTAAAAAGTACCATCCCTTTAAACTTGTGAACTGTTCTTAAGGCAATATGTAGCCCATGGTCTTCAATGTATAGATGAATCCAATAAAGACCTTGAAATGTTCCCCTCAGCAATTAATCTCCGTTCAATGACACACTGCTTTACTTAGTGAACCATTCAGCCTCCTCTCCCGGCTATAATTGTCTCAGTTAATTGCTTTTTAACTCTGATTACAAGGTCGACCCTGAATGGCCGGAGAGCCTTAGTCTGGCTAACAACTTACTTGAAGTCCTCCTGACTTCAGAGTCTGGAAAGGATATTTGATGTTGTCGGCACAATGTATTGAGAATGAAGGGAATGTTTTGGTTCTCCTTCTCACACACACACACACACACACACACACACAAACACACACACAAACACACACACTACCACCACCCAAACCCTGTTACCCCTCCATCCAGCACCCCCTTCCCTCCCTCTCTCTGACCCGCCTGCCCGAGTATCACGCTCATTGGAGATCACAGGAGGTTGGTGGCACCTTAATTGGGGAGGACGGGCTCGTGGTAATGGCTGGAGCAGAATAAGTGGAATGGTATCAAACACGTGGTTTGATGCTATTCCATTTGCTCCATTCCTGTCATTATTTTGAGCCGTCCTCACCTCAACAGCCTCCACTCCTGGAGATGTGATTTTCATGTTCCTATTCATCATGGTGGTGTGTGTATAATGGTGTTAAGTCGCCTTATCACAGTGCTGACACAGTGCTGTGGAAATGAACAGTGTTGAGCTACAGATAGAGAGGAACAGAGGAAATGAAACTGCCAGTGTTGTTCTGACCCTCCTAGGCCACAGACAGCACAAAGCAACATGACTCTTAACTCACAGCTAAGTAGATCCAGCAACCCTTTGTGTTTTATCTATCACGCGATGATGGGCAACATGACATGCAGTTCGCAATCCACCCTGATCCATAGTAGCCTTTTTTATTTATGGAGCATATTCTGCATATATCCAATTTCAATGAAGCCTGGTGCCTGATTATTTTCTACTCTGTTAATTTATAAAAACACCGCTGTTGTTTTTCAGTTTTAGTTGAGTAGTTTTTCTGTCTTGTTTCAGGGGTGGGGGGTGTTATTTGTATTGTTTGCTGTTATCTGTCTGTTTGTAAAACTGAAATTGTAGGATATACATAATAAAAGACAAATAAACAACTCATGGCTAACTGAATGCCTGTTGGTCATAGCTTTTCATCAATTGCAATTTTACATTCAACGACGGTTTTTACATTTTCCACAAAATTATTTTAATATCATAATGATAAGGCGATAAAAACAGCATTATGTAAAATACAATTCAGTTATAGTTATAATCCATTATCTTTACAAAAAAATATATATACATGGTGCCAAGCATTATCGGAGGGTCTGAGATGGTGCGGTCTGTGATTATAAACGGGGTAGGTAGGGGGGAGTGTTTCCTCCATGGTTGTCTCCTGTCCTGCCACAGCTTGCTGAGAGGCGACAGAGCTCTGCTCATTACTATACAGAACGGACTGCTAACAAAGGCTGCCGCGCACCCACACTGCTGCTTCTGCTGCTGCTGCTGTGTTCTACAGTGATAACCTCTCATCTGAATTAGCTCTCCGACCCGTCTGCTCTCACACACACAAACGTATTTACATACAGACACACATACGCACACAACGTACATAGACACACACACTCCCGCAACCTTTCCCATGGAAGAAAAAGCGATTACAGGATTACTCCACACCCCCAACATGAATCGGAGTTTGGGCGCTGCATCGTCAGCACTCGCTTTTGTTCCCCTATCAGAGAAGACGACCAACACAGACAAAGCCTTCCAACATCAAAGATGCAAAGGCAAAATATGAAATAATAAATATTATTCTGAGGAGTATCGCAAGGCGATGGCACACAACACTATGTAAATATGCAGCATGCAGTAACTAACTACTAGAGCCCGCTCCCCTTCCCCATGTTTCACCCTGGTTGGCTAAATATGTCAGTGGACTGCTGGATGCTCACCGAGGAGTGAACCACAGTGATGAGAGAGACAACAAACACTGGCCTCTATTCAATCAAACATGCAGCGCAGTACAGTTTTTGCTGGGCTGGCTGGCTCTTTTTCCCATGGTCAAATAAAATCCCAGAATACCGATAGCTTTGTACACACGTTGGTTTACTAGAGACACCACGGTGGGAAAGAGAGAGAGGATGTGTGTGTGCATGCTTGGGTGAGCGCAAGCGTGGTTTAGACGTGTGTGTGTCTGTGAGTGCAAGATGTCACCATCAGGCCGCACCATTTCAGACGTCTGATTTCTCAAACTGATAATGAAGGAGAAACACAAGGGAAGAGAAGAGGAGGGGAACAAGCCACAGACAGTGGCCGGGTCCAAATGCCCATACTTGCGTTCTAAACAGTAGGCATTTTGGGTATGCGAAAATATAACGTTTTATAGTATATGTTATTTTGAAAAAGTAGTACACTTTAAAAGCCAGGATTTCATACTATTTTAGGATTTTCATCTAGTTGAATTCGCTGCACACTATTGATGAAGAGAATAGTCTTTCCAGAACAACGAGTGTTTGACAGCAGCTGATAATCAGATGAGACAAGCTGTACCAATGCCACGTTCAAAACAACTGGGAAGTGGGAAGTCGGAAATCTCAGACTTTCTACATCAGTGTGTTCAAGACACCTGGAAACTTGGGGGAAAAAAAACATCTCCGACTAGTAAAAATAGTTTTCAACGGTCATCCAACTAAGAATTCCAGGTTGGAAACTCGGGCCTCTTTCTAGAACTCCAACTTTCTGACCTGAAGATCACCGACATCATGATTTGACCTCGGTTATTTCTGAGTTCCCAGTTGTCTTGAAAGCACCACAAATTGAACGAATGGCAGGAATCAGTGCAATTGCGCATTAGATGACAGACGCATTCTCAGTATGGATGAGCCTGGTATGTTTATATTTGTTGCTTAATGCATTCGTTTTTACTAAACAGTACATTCAATATAGTACGATTAGTACACAGAATGTAGTTTTAGTAAGTAGTAGGCCAGATAGATTTCGGATGGCCAGTGTACTGGTTTAAATCCATTCTTCACTCACTCACTCACTCACTCATTCACTCACTTTCTCCCCTCATGAATAAACATACGTACATTCAGCAAGGGCTGGGCTGGCATGGAATGACCACATAGCCCCCTGGCACAGGCAGGGGTGGGCAGAGGTAATGGTGCATTCATTATTCCACTGCAGTGCCCTCACAAAGTGTCTGCCACTGTGCCACACAACCATATTTCACCCATCATGTGCCTCTGTCCTCTGGCTTTTGTTTCCATGACTTAAACAAATGATGTAGCTGAGAGGAGGGCTGGCATTCCCAAACCTTCCCTGCCAGAATTCCACTGTTAACACGGCAACCATTGACACCAAAACCCTGGAATTTGCATAAGGGTATGGTTGAGTGGTACTGGCACCTCCAAATGGGTTTTTTCTTTTTTGGGGTGGATGAGGGGGTTGTTTTCTTCCAACTTCTTTCGGCCTCCCTTACAATCGCTCACTCTGCTTTTCTTTTCGATTTAGTGTTGGATGGGGTTAAATGAAAGAGAGACACGTGCTATGGCACAAACTGGGCTTGTAAACGACAGAAGGGAGTGAATAGTCTATTTGGCAATACTGACTTAGAGACACAAATACAGAACACACAAGAATACTGCCTGATAGAATCATCTCTGGATGTTGATAAAGCTTTGTTTTAAAAGACAGACTTCCTTTGGGGTTGATCCAATATGAAAGAGTGTAGAGCAAGGCTGGAGATTAGGTTTGACATATCTGATGTTGTGTCCTGTTCATATGCTGTTGAAGTACCTCATGGATATGACATGACAAGCAGCCAGTAATAGAAGTAAATAGCATCACATGCATGCATGGACACAAACACATACACAAAGAGACACACTCATGCTGGCCTGTATTTCAAAGGCATTGCCACGGTAACGCGTAACCTTTGCATTGTCAACAAAGCCATGTCAAATGTCTGAGGGCTACCAAAAAGAGAATAAGACAGAGGAAGGAGAGAAGAGAGATACATTTACTCCGTTCTGAAAGCAATTTGTGTTTCCCTAGCAGTTGACAAATGTACTCTTTCTGTTTTTATAATAGAGAAACCCCAAAATGAAAACACTAGTGGTAAATAATTCTCAAATGGTAGTTAACTCTGAATAAAACATTCTGAAAAGAGGCCATTGTCTCCCACAGTCAACACAACAACAATGAAACGTGGTCTGCCACTGTTACCAAAATGGCCAGGTACCTTTTATAAAAGGATTCAACACTGGGACAAATTCATTGACAGAAATCTTCATTTAAACAGTATGGAAGCCAGGTAAAATACATTAAAAAATAAACCATAGAGTAATGATACCAGCCATTTTCACTCACACATCACAGCAACTCCACCCACTCACTCTCAGAATGCACTAAGATACAGAGCGAGAAAGAGAACGAGAGAGAAAGTTAATTTAAAGAGAAACTAACGTTTTATTCCTAAGGGAATGTTGGGATGCTGCTGCCCTCTCTACCTCTAGGTCTCTCTCTCTCTCTCTCTCTCTCTCTCTCTCTCTCTCTCTCTCTCTCTCTCTCTCTCTCTCTCTCTCTCTCTCTCTCTCTCTCTCTCCCCCTTCTCTTTCTCTTTCTTTCTCTCTCTCCTCCTCCCTCTGCTCTCTCTATCTCTCTCTCTCAATTTCAATTTAAGGGGCTTTATTGGCATGGGAAACATATGTTTACATTGCCAAAGCAAGTGAAATAGATTATAAACAAAAGTGAATTAAACAATAAAAAAAAGAACAGTAAACATTACACTCACAAAAGTTCAAAAATAATAAAGACATTTCAAGTGTAATGTTATGTCTATATACAGTGTTGTAATGATGTGCAAATAGTTAAAGTACAAAAAGGGAAATAAATAAACATAAATATAGGTTGTATTTACAATGGTGTTTGTTTTCACCGTTTGCCCTTTTCTTGTGGCAACAGGTCACAAATCTTGCTGCTATGATTGCACACTGTGGTATTTGACCCAATATACAAATCTTGCTGCTATGATTGCACACTGTGGTAACAGTGTAACAGACCCAACAGATATGGGAGTTTATCCAAATTGGATTTGTTTTCAAATTCTTTGTGGGTCTGTGTAATCTGAGGGAAGTATGTGTCTCTAATATGGTCATACATTTGGCAGGAAGTTAGGAAGTGCAGCTCAGTTTCCACCTCATTTTGTGGGCAGTGTGCACATAGCCTATCTTCTCTTGAGAGCCAGGTCTGCCTACGGCGGCCTTTCTCAATAGCAAGGCTATGCTCACTGAATCTGTACATAGTCAAAGATTTGCTTAATTTGGGGTCAGTCAAAGTGGTCAGGTATTCTGCCACTGTGTACTCTCTGTTTAGGGCCAAATAGCATTCTAGTTTGCTCTGTTTTTTTTGTAAATTCTTTATAATGTGTCAAGTAATTATATTTTTGTTTCCTCATGATTTGGTTGGGTCTAATTGTGTTGCTATCAAGGGGCTCTGTCGGGTCTGTTTGTGTTTGTGAACAGAGCCACAGGACCAGCTTGCTTAGGGGACTATTCTCTGGGTTCATCTCTCTGTAGGTGATGGCTTTGTTATGGAAAGTTTGGGAATCGCTTCCTTTTAGGTGGTTGTAGAATTTAACGGCTCTTTTCTGTAGTCCTCTGTAGCTCAATTGGTAGAGCATGGCGCTTGTAATGCCAGGGTAGTGGGTTCGATCCCTGGGACCACCCATATGTAAAAATGTATGCACACATGACTGTAAGTCACTTTGGATAAAAGTGTCTGCTAAATGGCATATTTTAATTTAATTTTATATTTTTCTGGATTTTGATAATTAGCGGGTATCGGCCTAATTCTGCTCTGCATCCATTATTTAGTGTTTTACGTTGTACACAGAGGATATTTTTGCAGAATTCTGCATGCAGTCTCAATTTGATGTTTGTCACATTTTGTGAATTCTTGGTTGGTGAGCGGACCCCAGACCTCACAACCATAAAGGGCAATGGCTTCTATAACTGATTCAAGTATTTTTAGCCAGATCCTAATTGGTATGTCAAATTTTATGTTCCTTTTGATGGCATAGAAGGCCCTTCTTGCATTGTCTCTCAGATCGTTCACAGCTTTGTGGAAGTTACCTGTGGCGCTGATGTTTAGGCCGAGGTATGTATTGTTTTTTCTATGCTCTAGGGCAATGGTGTCTAGATGGAATTTGTATTTGTGGTCCTGGCAACTGGACCTTTTTTGGACCACTATTATTGTTGTCTTACTGAGATTTACTGTCAGGGCCCAGGTCTGACAGAATCTGTGCAGAAGATCTAGGTGCTGCTGTAGTCCCTCCTTGGTTGGGGACAGAAGCATCAGATCATCAGCAAACAGTAGACATTTGACTTCAGATTCTAGTAGGGTGAGGCCGGGTGCTGCAGACTGTTCTAGTGCCCTCGCCAATTCGTTGATATATATGTTGAAGAGTGTGGGGCTTAAGCTGCATCCCTGTCTCACCCCACAGCCCTGTGGAAAGAAATGTGTGTTTTTTGCCCATTTTTACTGCACACTTGTTGTTTGTGTACATGGATTTTATAATGTTGTATGTTTTACCCCCAACACCACTTTCCATCAATTTGTATAGCAGACCCTCATGCCAAATTGAGTCAAAAGCTTTTTTGAAATCAACAAAGCATGAGAAGACTTTGCCTTTGTTTTGGTTTGTTTGTTTGTTAATTAGGGTGTGCAGGGTGAATATGTGGTCTATCCTATGGCAATTTGGTAAAAAGCCAATATGACATTTGCTCAGTACATTGTTTTCACTGAGGAAATGTATGAGTCTGCAGTTAATGATAATGCTGAGGATTTTCCCAATGTTGCTGTTGACGCATATCCCACGGTAGTTATTGGGGTCAAATTTGTCTCCACTTTTGTGGATTGGGGTGATCAGTCCTTGGTTCCAAATATTGGGGAAGATGCCAGAGCTAAGGAAGATGTTAAAGAGTTTAAGTATAGCCAATTGGAAGTTGTAGTCTGTATATTTTATCATTTCATTGAGGATACCATCAACACCACAGGACTTTTTGGGTAGTAGGGTTTGTATTTTGTCCTGTAGTTCATTCAATGTAATTTGAGAATCCAGTGGGTTCTGGTTGTCTTTAATAGTTGATTCTAAGATTTGTATTTGATCATGTATATGTTTTTGCTGTTTGTTCTTTCTTATAGGGACAAAAAGATTGGAGAAGTGGTTTACCCATACATCTCCGTTTTGGATAGATAACTCTTCATGTTGTTGTTTAGTGTTTTCCAATTTTCCCAGAAGTGGTTAGAGTCTATGGATTCTTCATTTACATTGAGCTGATTTCTGACGTGCTGTTCCTTTTTCCATAGTGTATTTCTGTATTGTTTTTGTGATTCACCATAGTGAAGGCGTAGGCTCAGGATTTCTGGGTCTCTATGTTGTTGGTTGGATAGGTTTCTCAATTTCTTTCTTAGGTTTTTGCATTCTTCATCAAACCATTTGTCATTGTTGTTAATTTTCTTTGGTTTTCTATTTGACATTTTTAGATTTGATAGAGAAGCTGAGAGGTGAAATATACTTTTTAGGTTTTCTACTGCCAAGTTTACACCTTCACTATTACAGTGAAACGTTTTGTCCAGGAAGGTATCTAAAAGTGATTGAATTTGTTGTTGCCTAATAGGTTTCGACACTACTTTCCTTCCATCTATATCATGTCTTAATATTATTCAGTTCCTTTGGGTTTGATGCCTTATGATTGAGTATTGCTCTGTTCAAGTAGATTGTGATTTTGCTCTGATCTGATAGGGGTGTCAGTGGGCTGACAGTGAACGCTTTGAGAGTGTCACACCCTGATCTGTTTCACCTGTCTTTGTGATTGTCTCCACCCCCTCCAGGTGTCACCCATCTTCACTATTATCCCTAGTGTATTTATACCAGTGTTCTCTGTTTGTCTGTTGCCAGTTCATTTTGTTTCGTCAAGCCTACCAGCGGTTTTCCCCTTGCTCCTGTCTTTTTCAAGTTTTCTAGTTTTCCCGGTATTGACCATTCTGCCTGCCCTGACCCTGAACCTGCCTGCCGTTCTGTACCTTGTCACACCACCCTGGATTATTGACCTCTGCCTGCCCTGAGACTGCCTGCCGTTCTGGACCTTTTGGATTCGATCTGGATTACTGACCTCTGCCTGCCCTTGACCTGTCGTTTGCCTGCCCCTTAGTTTTGTAATAAACTTTTATTACTTCGACACTGTCTGCATATGGGTCTTCTCCTGAAACGTGATAGAGAGACTCTGGGTTAAGGTCAGTGATAAAGTAGTCTACAGTACTACTGCCAAGAGACGAGCTATAGGTGTACCTATAATAGCAGTCCTCTCGAAGCCTACCATTGATTATGTACATGCCCAGCATGCGACAGAGCTGCAGGAGTTGTGATCTGTTTTTGTTGGTTATGTTATCGTACTTGTGCCTGGGGAGGGAATGCTATCACCTCCAGGTACAGTGGGGGAAAAAAGTATTTAGTCAGCCACCAATTGTGCAAGTTCTCCCACTTAAAAAGATGGGAGAGGCCTGTAATTTTCATCATAGGTACACGTCAACTATGACAAACAAAATGAGAAAAAAAAATCCAGAAAATCACATTATAGGATTTTTAATGAATTTATTTGCAAATTATGGTGTAAAATAAGTATTTGGTCAATAACAAAAGTTTCTCAATACTTTGTTATATACCCTTTGTTGGCAATGACACAGGTCAAACGTTTTCTGTAAGTCTTCACAAGGTTTTCACACACTGTTGCTGGTATTTTGGCCCATTCCTCCATGCAGATCTCCTCTAGAGCAGTGATGTTTTGGGGCTGTCGCTGGGCAACACAGACTTTCAACTCCCTCCAAAGATTTTCTATGGGGTTGAGATCTGGAGACTGGCTAGGCCACTCCAGGACCTTGAAATGCTTCTTACGAAGCCACTCCTTCGTTGCCTGGGCGGTGTGTTTGGGATCATTGTCATGCTGAAAGACCCAGCCACGTTTCATCTTCAATGCCCTTGCTGATGGAAAGAGGTTTTCACTCAAAATCTCACGATACATGGCCCATTCATTCTTTCCTTTACACGGATCAGTCGTCCTGGTCCCTTTGCAGAAAAACAGCCCCAAAGCATGATGTTTCCACCCCCATGCTTCACAATAGGTATGGTGTTCTTTGGATGCAACTCAGCATTCTTTGTCCTCCAAACACGACGAGTTGAGTTTTTACCAAAAAGTTCTATTTTGGTTTCATCTGACCATATGACATTCTCCCAATCCTCTTCTGGATCATCCAAATGCACTCTAGCAAACTTCAGATGGGCCTGGACATGTACTGGCTTAAGCAGGGGGACACGTCTTTCACTGCAGGATTTGAGTCCCTGGCGGCGTAGTGTGTTACTGATGGTAGGCTTTGTTACTTTGGTCCCAGCTCTCTGCAGGTCATTCACTAGGTCCCCCCGTGTGGTTCTGGGATTTTTGCTCACCGTTCTTGTGATCATTTTGACCCCACGGGGTGAGATCTTGCGTGGAGCCCCAGATCGAGGGAGATTATCAGGGGTCTTGTATGTCTTCCATTTCCTAATAATTGCTCCCACAGTTGATTTCTTCAAACCAAGCTGCTTACCTATTGCAGATTCAGTCTTCCCAGCCTGGTGCAGGTCTACAATTTTGTTTCTGGTGTCCTTTGACAGCTCTTTGGTCTTGGCCATAGTGGAGTTTGGAGTGTGACTGTTTGAGGTTGTGGACAGGTGTATTTTATACTGATAACAAGTTCAAACAGGTGCCATTAATACAGGTAATGAGTGGAGGACAGAGGAGCCTCTTAAAGAAGAAGTTACAGGTCTGTGAGAGCCAGAAATCTTGCTTGTTTGTAGGTGACCAAATACTTATTTTCCACCATAATTTGCAAATAAATTCATAAAAAATCCTACAATGTGATTTTCTGGATTTCTTTTCCTCAATTTGTCTGTCATAGTTGACATGTACCTATGATGAAAATTACAGGCCTCTCTCATCTTTTTAAGTGGGAGAACTTGCACAATTGGTGGCTGACTAAATACTTTTTCCCCCCACTGTATGTATTTGTCCCCATGTGTGCTGAGTGTGTCAGGTTCTTGTCCAGTTCTGGCATTTATGTCGCCACAGACTAGTACATGTCACTGGGCCTGGAAATGATTGATTTCCCCCTACAGGATGGAGAAGCTGTCTTCATTAAAGTATGGGGATTCTAGTGGGGGGATATACAGTGGGGAGAATAAGTATTTGATACACTGCCGATTTTGCAGGTTTTCCTACTTACAAAGCATGTAGAGGTCTGTAATATTTATCCTAGGTACACTTCAACTGTGAGAGACGGAATCTAAAACAAAAATCCAGAAAATCACATTGTATGATTTTTAAGTAATTAATTTGCATTTTATTGCATGACATAAGTATTTGATCACCTACCAACCAGTAAGAATTCCGGCTCTCACAGACCTGTTAGTTTTTCTTTAAGAAGCCCTCCTGTTCTCCACTCATTACCTGTATTAACTGTACCTGTTTGAACTTGTTACCTGTATAAAAGACACCTGTCCACACACTCAATCAAACAGACTTCAACCTCTCCACAATGGCCAACACCAGAGAGCTGTGTAAGGACATCAGGGATAAAATTGTAGACCTGCACAAGGCTGGGATGGGCTACAGGACAATAGACAAGCAGCTTGGTGAGAAGGCAACAACTGTTGGCACAATTATTAGAAAATGGAAGAAGTTCAAGATGACGGTCAATCACCCTCGGTCTGGGGCTCCATGCAAGATCTCACCTCGTGGGGCATCAATGATCATGAGGAAGGTGAGGGATCAGCCCAGACCTACACGGCAGGACCTGGTCAATGACCTGAAGAGAGCTGGGACCACAGTCTCAAAGAAAAGCATTAGTAACACACTACGCCGTCATGGATTAAAATCCTGCAGCGCACCAAGGTCCCCCTGCTCAAGCCAGCGCATGTCCAGGCCCGTCTGAATTTTGCCAATGACCATCTGGATGATCCAGAGGAGGAATGGGAGAAGGGCATGTGGTCTGATGAGACAAAAATAGAGCTTTTTGGTCTAAACTCCACTCGCCGTGTTGGGAGGAAGAAGAAGGATGAGTACAACCCCAAGAACACCATCCCAACCGTGAAGCATGGAGGTGGAAACATCATTCTTTGGGGATGCTTTTCTGCAAAGGGGACAGGACGACTGCACCGTATTGAGGGGAGAATGGATGGGGCCATGTATCGCGAGATCTTGGCCAACAACCTCCTTCCCTCAGTAAGAGCATTGAAGATGGGTCGTGGCTGGGTCTTCCAGCATGACAACGACCCGAAACACACAGCCAGGGCAACTAAGGAGTGGCTCCGTAAGAAGCATCTCAATGTCCTGGAGTGGCCTAGCCAGTCTCCAGACCTGAACCCAATAGAAAATCTTTGGAGGGAGCTGAAAGTCCGTATTGCCCAGCGACAGCCCCGAAACCTGAAGGATCTGGAGAAGGTCTGTATGGAGGAGTGGGCCAAAATCCCTGCTGCAGTGTGTGCAAACCTGGTCAAGACCTACAGGAAATGTATGATCTCTATAATTGCAAACATAGGTTTCTGTACCAAATATTAAGTTCTGCTTTTCTGATGTATCAAATACTTATGTCATGCAATAAAATGCAAATGAATTACTTAAAAATCATACAATATGATTTTCTGGATTTTTGTTTTAGATTCCGTCTCTCACAGTTGAAGTGTACCTATGATAAAGATTACAGACCTCTACATGCTTTGTAAGTAGGAAAACCTGCAAAATCGGCAGTGTATCAAATACTTGTTCTCCCCACTGTAGGTAGCACACAGGAGGACATTTTTCTCTGTTGAGAATTTCCTTTTGAATTTCTAGCCAAATGTTCCTGTTTTGATTAATTGAATAGAGCGAGTTAGGTCTGCTCTATACCAAATTAGCATACCCCCTGAGTCCCTTCCCTGTTTCACACCTGGTAGTTTGGTGGATGGGACTACCAGCTCTATGTAACCTAGAGGGCAACCAGTGGGTCCATCTCCTCTATACCATGTTTCTTGTAGGATGACAATTTCTTTGGTGAAGTCCAGGTTTTCTTTCTCTCTTTATCGCTCTTTATCCCTCTTTCTATGTTCTCGTCTCTCTCTTCGTCACAACTACAGGTGTAGGATAATTTGACCAGTATTGTCATAGCAAAATAATTTGGTTTTAACGTGTAATGTTGCTTGATCGGTGGTTAGGCTATTAGCTGGACAAAAGTAGGCTGCACTCTTAGAAAAAAAGGTGCTGTCTAGAACCTTAAAAGGTTTCTTCACCTGTACCCATAGGAGAACCCTTTTGAAGAAAATGTTTTGGTTGCAGGTAGAACCCTTTTGGCTGCAGGTAGAACCCTTTTGGGTTCCATGTAACCCTTTCTACAGAGTGTTCTACATGGAACCCAAAAGGGTTCTCCATTTTTTCTAAGAGTGTACATGAAAAGTGCAATACTTTTAATATAACCATGTATTAGTGCGGGTTTTCAGTGCATTTTTGTAAATCACGAAGCTCATCTGCATTTCCTGCGGCGCAGGAAAATTCTCAGCAACAAAAGAATGATCAAATGAAGATGCTACATCTGTATGAGGATGACGATGACAATGATGAAGAAGAGAGTTCATATTCACTTCTGCTTTTGGGTCTTTGTCAGTGGTAATCTCTAAGACTAGATGGAGAAGAGTTTCATTCTTAGCAGTTAATCATGCTGCCCAAAGGGCCAGTCCCATCTTCTTTTATCTGTCCATCTCTCTCTCTTTCATTCGCTCCTTTATCTCTCTCTTCTTTAATCACAGCACATCAATGTGAGTGACATATCTCATAAGAGTTATATATTTGGTTCCCTTCCCTTTGTGGGAAAGTTATATTTGAATTCCATGAATTCTGTTCCCTTGACCTGACTTTGAGACTTCACTCCTAAGGTTAAACTGGGACCATAAGGCTTCACACATTGGGTTTTGAGCCAATAATATAATTCCAAAAATATATGCAAGATGTATATGATCGTTTGTACTAGCCTCCTAACACAAGCATATTAATTGACACAGGTGGGAACGTGTGTGTGTGTTTGTTTGTGTGTGTGCACGTGTCTGTGTATGTGCATGAGTGTGCATACACTTGCATGTGTGTGCTGCGTTGAGGTCTGATGATGTGTGTGGTACGTGTCTGTGTGAGGGTTAGTTTCCACGGTGATGGATACGTGAGGTCATCTCCATAGCAATAGATATGTGGGGGTTTCGGCCGCCAAAGTCTTGGAGCTAGAACAAGACAGGAGTGATGGCAGCCACCCGGACAGGAAATCGAAGAGGAACACACAGGGAGGGAAGAAGAGTGCAATTTCACCGTCCAAATGACCTCTGGATGGAAGAGGGAAAATATAACACCAATAACAGCACCAGGGTCTAGGGATGGAGGAGGAGGGGGGAGGGGAAGAAACACCCCTCAAACAACAATGATATATATATATATATTTTTCCAAATGAGATACGAATCGATTATTGAAAACAGAGTAAATAATAATACATATTTTTCAACTTTTATAGCGCTCTTCATTACATAAAGAATCTCAAAGCGCTTTATCAAAGCAAAAAATTAATAAATACACTACTACCAAAATGAAGCACCCACTTGGATGATGCTACAGCAGTCATGTGGTGCCAGAAAGTGCATGACATTTCTCCCTACGATCCTCATCACTGCACAACTCTGCTGTCTTGCTTTAGGGCTTCTCTCAATCTTCAACCTCTGGACACTGGCTGAGTAGTCAAAATGGCTGCTGTTGCTGTGCAAGGACATGCCTGCACAGTGCATACACACAGGCATCACCTATTCCGCGGTATAGATTGCACACAAGGCTATTCTATGGTGCCTTCACTGAAATATTTGCCAGGGTGTAGAAGTGGTTTTCCTTTTGAGTTACTGAAACGCTCCTTAGTTCTATAGCAAGAGTGATGCTCGCTCTCACCACAAAATATTGATTGGATGTTGCAACACATTCTAGAACTGAACTCGAACTGGCTTCTTCTCTTTATTCTCCGAAAATAAATGCCATTAAACTGGTTTAGTTGGTAGGCCTATAAGAAAACCACTTTATTTATTTTGATTTTTAGTCATTTAGCAGACGTTCTTATCCAGAGCGACTTACAGGAGCAATTAGGGTTAAGTGCCTTGCTCAAGGGCACATTGACAGATTTTTCACCTATTCGGCTCGGGGATTAGAACCAGCAACCTTTCGGTTACTGGCACAACGCTCTTAACCACTAAGCTACCTGCCACCTCCAAAGGAAAATTTGGAGCAATGATGTACTGGATATTCAGCTGATAAATGTATCTATGTCAAACAGCTTGTGCTGTATGCTGTCTTAACCTGTATGTGAATTTCTGGTATATTCTATCTAATATAAATATGGATATGTTGAGAAAATTTAACAAATAAAATGTTAGAAAATTCATCAAATGTACTCAATTTCAGGAACACATGAACTCAACATCTCAGCTTTTGAGGAACAAGACACCCTGAGTTCCAGTGAAAATAGTTCATACCACCCCTCTCTCTACCCTCTTTCCTTTCCTCTCGGTTCACCCCCCCTCTCTCTAACTCTTTCTCTCTCCCCCACCTCCTCCCCCTTCTGTTGATAATGTAGATCAGTGGTTCCCAAACTGTGGGACGGGAGGAGTCATAAATAAATAAATAAATAATAATAGTAGAATACACAAGATGTAATTTCGAAATTGGGTAGTACATCATCAGTTGTCCTCTTGTCATGTCAGTCATTGCATACATTTGAGAGCTATTTATAACAGAAATGTCCAGATCAACTAGCCAATGTCAGCTAACGTTTTTAAGCTAAGTTTTTTAGCCAATAGATTTTGTTGTAATGTTTAAGTCACTCAAATATCACTTGAATACACAGACATGACAAAATGTATAGAATTGCAGGAAATAAGCTTTAAACCTGCAAAATGTTCTCTCCGCCAAGAAGATTGTGTGAATAGTTTTTGTCATGAACAGTGCTTGTGCCCATAGAAATAGACGTGGCACGCGTGCACGCAGGGGAGGCGCGGGATGTTCCCCAACGCTGGATGCGGGGCCTGAGTGAAAAGGTTTGGGAACCCTTGATGTGGATGACAGTGAGAGGGGTCCATTAGCAGGCCTGGTGCTGCTGTGTTGAATCATTAAGTCCATAAAGCCACTGAGCTGATTGCCTCTTCGAACACTAATTAGACTTCCTATCAATTAACACAGCAATTTAAACCCACAATCTGCTGATACAGGGGAATTCACACACAACAAGAGATGTGAATGTATGTACACACACGCACACAGGTGCACATCCCAACAAACAAACACCTGAACAAAAAATATTTACGAATGTCTCTCTTAAACAAAATGTATGACAGTGTGATGAGGGAGGACAGGAGGGAGAAGGGTTGATAATGATGTGGAAAGACACCAGTATCCTGGGGGAGGAATGTAGGAATGGTACTGTATTGTTGTTCCTATAAACAAGGGAATCACCGCTCTATCATTTCACAATAATCACCCGTTCCCTCATCCCACAGATAAAAGAGAGGACGAGAGCACTTGACACATTTAAACAGTTCTGTTTCACAAAGGCAAACATAATCCTGTACAGTAGAGAACATAGGGTTGAGTTAGGAGGATGTATGATGTAGTGTCTGGGCATATCTGTATGGTTTACACACTCACATTTCTACTAAAACGTACAAACAATCTACTGGGATAAAGGAAAAAGCATACTGAATCTGTCTGTTATACTATATGCACTGCATGATGAGATGTATGAGCTGTAGGGTATTACATGTCAAAAGTGTTTTCAAACATGAGTCCCATTTCATAAGGTGTGTCGAATTAAACCCCCACTTCTACACACACAAACGGGTGCACACACACACACACGCACACACACACACCCTCCACCCATAAAACACATACCATTTCCTGTTGTTTCCATGGTAACTGGCCTGAGTGCGGTGGCCGGTATCGACTAAGAGGAGGAGCAGTCTGTCACCTTCCTCTGAGAGAGAGAGAGAGAGAGAGAGAGAGAGAGAGAGAGAGAGAGAGAGAGAGAGAGAGAGAGAGAGAGAGAGAGAGAGAGAGAGAGAGAGACAGAGACAGAGAGAGAGACAGAGAGAGAGAAAGAGTGAGACAGGAGGTACAGTGCTATTCTGCACGCGCACACACACACACACACACCATATACACACACACACACTCACACACACACATGCAGCCACTTCCCTCTCACACGTGTTTCCTCTTTATCCTTTTACAAGAAAGGGTTGAATTATGTTAATCAAGGACAGACAGGGGTGAAGGTAGTAGAATAGAAACCTGAGGTGATCAGACCATCAGACCATCAGGAAGGAATACAGCCTACACTCAGACCAGACTGCACAAGCCCTTTACAGCCTCTGCTCCCATCTCCTGTCTCAATTTCTTCTGACTTCATATCGTCCTCTGGCTGTCTTGGTCCTGGGTCAATCCCTGGGAGGGCAACCTGTCCTTGGACGCAAGGCCAGGATTACAGCAGAACACCTTATGACCTTAATTTTCACCTGCCTGTTCCTCTCAGCCAGGCAGTCTGTGTGTGTCTGTGTGTGTCTGTGTTTGTCAGTATGTGTATGTGTCAGCGTGTGTGTGTGTTTAAGGTAGTGGGGGGGGGGGGGAATCAGCAGCTGCTGCTTGGCACGTGCCGCACACTCAGACAACCCTGTTCACCCCCAAATCCCCCAGTAGACTGGGTTAAGAAGGAGGGGGTAGGGAGAAGAGGGAGGGGGTGATGAGAGAGGGATGGAGAGAGGGATGAAGGGATAAACAGAGGGAGGGGGAGGGAGGGCAGGTGTGAGGAAAACAACCGTATTTTCCTTGTCATTAGATATTACTATGAGTAGGATCAGACAGCACAGCCAGCCCCCTGCAGTGGGGTAAGTTTTCTTATGGAGATTACATGTATTAGTGAGTCAGTTTAAACATGAGCTATACATTCTAAGCAGACACCAGACTGCTATGTCAGTCTGCACCAGCCGGATAGGGGGTTGGTGTGCGTGTGCGTGTGTGCGTGTGTGTGTGTGTGCGTGTGTGTGTGCTTGTGTATGTGACTGTGATGTAGCAGACAGACGTGGCAGACGCACCACACCACCTTGCCTTATAAGACACCCGCTGTTGTTGGTGACCCCTGACCTTAACCAACCTTGACCCCAACAGAAGGCAGCTGATTATTCAACAAAGACTGACAACACAGCACAACAGATCCTAACCCCAATCCCTTACCCCCATATTTCCACCCTCACCCAAGAAACCCCCAAACACAGGCTGCAATATGAACAAACATAATCACACATGAAACACTGCAGTAATCAATCAAAAACAGAAAACCAGCACCATAAAATAATGCATATGCAAATAGAACACAAAATATTATGCAAATTGTTTTTTTCAGTTCAGTAATTTTAGAAAAATCATCACTAGATATTTGTTCTAGAAATGAATGGGAGACTTTATGGTAATAAAACAGAATATGAGCTCCAGGAATGCGGTGGACTGTAGAACATATTCTTTGAAATGTCAGTCTCAGAGATTAGAAGAAGAATAAATGTTGATCTTTCTCAAAATGTATCATTTTATTAAAATAATTCCCTGCTATAGCTTTCTCAATGCATTAGGTACAAATGTGTATTAATGATTCAGCATTTGTGTTGTGCAGTGACTGGAAGGATCTCTCTGTTTAGTGAAGGCTGTTCTCTTTCTATCCTCAGATATACAATAATACTCTGAGATGCTATGAGCAAAAGTGCCTTTTATTCTGTTTTACTGAGGCATTTTCAATAGAAAATTCTTGATGTTCAAATGTTGAATTATCTTTTTATTGTTGTGCTTGCTTTTTTGCTGATCTGCTTTGTGACATTTTCCAACTGATATCAAGCATCAATGTAATTTTTTTTCAAATGGGAACTGTTCATATTGCAGCAAGTTCTCCAGGATTCCCTTGATGTAAATGTTCATATCCTTTTATTATTACTTTACATTCATATATATATATATATACACTACCGTTCAAAAGTTTGGGGTCACTTAGAAATGTCCTTGATTTCCATGAAAACATACATGAAATGAGTTTGAATAGGGAATATAGCAAAATGCATAGGAAATGTAGTCATTGACAAGGTTAGAAATAAAGATTTTTAATATAAATAATAATTATGTCCTTCAAACTTAGCCTTCGTCAAAGAATCCTCCATTTGCAGCAATTACAGCCTTGCAGACCTTTGGCATTCTAGTTGTCAATCTGTTGAGGTAATCTGAAGAGATTTCACCCCATGCTTCCTGAAGCACCTCCCACAAGTTGGATTGGCTTGATGGGCACTTCTTACGTACCATACGGTCAAGCTGCTCCCACAACAGCTCAATAGGGTTGAGATCCGGTGACTGTGCTGGCCACTCCATAATAGACAGAATACCAGCTGAATGCTTCTTCCCGAAATAGTGCTTGCATAGTTTGGAGCTGTGCTTTGGGTCATTGTCCTGTTGTAGGAGAAAATTGGCTCCAATCAAGCGCCGTCCACAGGGTATGGCATAGCGTTGCAAAATGAAGTGATAGCCTTCCTTCTTCAAGATCCCTATTACCCTGTACAAATCTCCCACTTTACGACCACCAAAGCACCCCCAGACCATCACATTGCCTCCACCATGCTTGACAGATGGCATCAAGCACTCCTCGAGCATCTTTTCATTTGGTATGCATCTCACAAATGTTCTTCTTTGTGATCCGAACACCTCAAACTTCAATTCGTCTGTCCATAACACTTTTTTCCAATCTTCCTCCGTCCAGTGTCTGTGTTCTTTTGCCCATCTTAATATTTTCTTTTTATTGGCCAGTCTGAGTTATGGCTTTTTCTTTGCAACTCTGCCTAGAAGGTCAGCATCCTGGAGTCGCCTCTTCACTGTTGACGTTGAGACTGGTGTTTTGCGGGTACTATTTAATGAAGCTGCCAGTTGAGGACCTGTGAGGCGTCTGTTTCTCAAACTAGACACTCTAGTGTATTTGTCCTCTTGCTTAGATGTGCACCGGGGCCTCCCACTCCTCTTTCTATTCTGGTTAGAGACAGTTTGCACTGTTCTGTGAAGGGAGTAGTACACAGCGTTGTACGAGATCTTCAGTTTCTTGGCAATTTCTCGCATGGAATAGCCTTCATTTCTCAGAACAAGAATAGATTGACGAGTTTCAGAAGAAAGTGATTTGTTTCTGGCCATTTTGATTTTGTAATCGAACCCACAATTGCTGATGCTCCAGATACTCAACTAGTCTCAAGAAGGCCAGTTTTATTGCTTCTTTAATCAGTACAACAGTTTTCAGCTGTGCTAACATAATTGCAAAAGGGTTTTCTAATGATCAATTGGCCTTTTAAAATGATAAACTTGGATTAGCAAACACAACGTGCCATTGGAACACAGGACTGATGGTTGATGATAATGGGCCTCTGTACGCCTATGTAGATATTCCATTAAAAATCAGCAGTTTCCAGCTACAATAGCCATTTACAACATTAACAATGTCTACACTGTATTTCTGATCAATTTTATGTTATTTTAATGGACAAAAAAATTGCTTTTCTTTCGAAAAAGAAGGACATTTCTAAGTGACCCCAAACCTTTGAACGGTAGTGTATATATAAAAAAAAAAAGTGTCCTCGTCCTATATAATAGTATTATTTCCCAGTGTGATTTGTGTGCGGTATGTGTCCAGGCCCTGCACTAGAGCTGCAGTTTGTGACAGATGGTGTGTATGTTCTCCACAGTGTCTGGCACAGACAGAAGCCTGCTCTCTCTCTCTATCCTACAGCATGCCAACCACTACTGCTACTGCACTAGAGCCTAACTCTCTCTCTCTCTCTCTCTCTCTCTCTCTCTCTCTCTCTCTCTCTCTCTCTCTCTCTCTCTCTCTCTCTCTCTCTCTCTCTCTCTCTCTCTCTCTCTCTCTCTCTCTCTCTCTCTCATTCCGTACTAGCTCTCCATCTTCTATTCTTCTATTTAATTTTACTGTCTCTCTTCATATAACTCTCCTGCATATTTGACCTATGTACAGTGTGTAACAACTGACAAGAATATTTTATGGAGCACAAAGCCTTCACTATCTCATCCTGGAATATCCAAGGCCTGAGGTCATCTGCCTTTGGCCTAAAGAGCAGGAACCTGGATTTCAACAAAGAAATCAGAAATACAGAAATGGTCATCTTACAAGAAACATGGTATAGAGGAGATGGACCCACTGGTTGCCCTCCAGGTTACAGAGAGCTGGTAGTCCCATCCACCAAACTACCAGGTTTGAAACAGGGAAGGGACTCAGGTTGTATGCTAATTTGGTATAGAGCAGACCTAACTCACTCTATTCAATTAATCAAAACAGGAACATTTTACATTTGGCTAGAAATTCAAAAGGAAATGATCTCAACAGAGAAAAATGTCCTCCTGTGTGCTACCTATACCTACCACTAAAATCCCCATACTTTAATGAAGACAGCTTCTCCATCCTGGAGGGGGAAATCAATCATTTCCAGGCCCAGGGACATGTACTAGTCTGTGCCGACCTAAATGCCAGAACTGGACAAGAACCTGACACCCTCAGCACACAGGGGGACAAACACATACCTGGAGGTGACAGCATTCCCTCCCCCATATGCCCCCCTAGGCACAACTACGACAACATAACCAACAAAAACAGGTCACAACTCCTGCAGCTCTGTCGCACGCTGGGTATGTACATAGTCAATGGTAGGCTTCAAGGGGACTCCTATGGTAGGTACACCTATAGCTAATCTCTTGGTAGTAGTACTGTAGACTACTTTATCACTGACCTCAACCCAGAGTCTCTCAGAGCGTTCACAGTCAGCCCACTGACACCCCTGTCAGATCACAGCAAAATCACAGTCTACTTGAACAGAACAATACTTAATCATGAGGCATCAAACCCAAAGGAACTGAATAATATTAAGATATGCTATCGATGGAAGGAAAATAGTGTTGAAACCTTCCCCAACAAATTAGGCAACAACAAATTAAATCCCTTTTAGATAACTTCCTGGACAAAACGTTTCACTGTAATAGTGAAGGCGTAAACTTGGCAGTAGAAAACCTAAACGGTATATTTGATCTCTCAGCTTCCCTATCAAATCTAAAAATGTCTAACAGAAAACCAAAGAAAATTAACAACAATGATAAATGGTTTGATGAAGAATGCAAAAACCTAAGAAAGAAATTGAGAAACCTTTCCTACCAAAAACATAAAGACCCAGAAAACCTGAGCCTACGCCTTCACTATGGTGAATCACAAAAACAATACAGAAATACACTATGGAAAAAGAAGGAACAGCACGTCAGAAATCAGCTCAATGTAATTGAAAAATCCATAGACACTAACCACTTCTGGGAAAATTGGAAAACACAAAACAAACAACAACACAAAGAGTTATCTATCCAAAACGGAGATGTATGGATAAACCACTTCTCCAATCTTTTTGGCCCTATAACAAAGAACAAACAGCAAAACATTTACATGATTAAATACAAATCTTAGAATCAACTATTAAAGACTACCAGAACCCAGTGGATTCTCCAATTACATTCAATGAACTACAGAACAAAATACAAACCCTACGACCCAAAAAGGCCTGTGGTGTTGATGGAATCCTCAATGAAATGATAAAATATACAGACTACAACTTCCAATTGGCTATACTTAAACTCTTTAACATCAGCTCTGGCATCTTCCTTTTACCAAATTACAGTACGACACACCCTAATTGACAAACAAACAAACCAAAACAATGGCAAAGTCTTCTCATGCTTTGTTGATTTCAAAAAAGCTTTTGACTCAATTTGGCATGAGGTCTGCTATACAAATTGATGGAAAGTGGTGTTGGGGGAAAAACATACAGCATTATAAAATCTATGTACACAAACAACAAGTGTGCGGTAAAAATTGGCAAAGAAAACACACATTTCTTTCCACAGGGCCGTTGGGTGAGACAGGGATGCAGCTTAAGCCCCACCCTCTTCAACATATATATCAACGAATTGGCGAGGGCACTAGAACAGTCTGCAGCACCCGGCCTCACCCTACTAGAATCTGAAGTCAAATGTCTACTGTTTGCTGATGATCTGGTGCTTCTGTCCCCAACCAAGGAGGGACTACAGCAGCACCTACATCTTCTGAACAGATTCTGTCAGACCTGGGCCCTGACAGTAAATCTCAGTAAGACAACAATAATAGTGGTCCAAAAAAGGTCCAGTTGCCAGGACCACAAATACAAATTCCATCTAGACACCGTTGCCCTAGAGCACACAAAAAACAATACATACCTCGGCCTAAACATCAGCGCCACAGGTAACTTCCACAAAGCTGTGAACGATCTGAGAGACAATGCAAGAAGGGCCTTCTATGCCATCAAAAGGAAAATAAAATTCAACATACCAATTAGGATCTGGCTAAAAATACTTGAATCAGTTACAGAACCCTTTATTGTTGTGAGGTCTGGGGTCCGCTCATCAACCAAGAATTCACAAAATGGGACAAACACCAAATTGAGACTGCATGCAGAATTCTGCAAAAATATCCTCAGTGTACAACGTAAAACACCAAATAATGCATGCAGAGCAGAATTAGGCCGATACCCGCTAATTATCAAAATCCAGAAAAGAGCCATTCAATTCTACAACCACCTAAAAGGAAGCGATTCCCAAACCTTCCATAACAAAGCCATCACCTACAGAGAGATGAAACTGGAGAAGAGTCCCCTAAGCAAGCTGGTCCTGGGGCTCTGTTCACAAACACAAACAGACCCCACAGAGCCCCAGGACAGCAACATAATTAGACCCAACCAAATCATGAGGAAACAAAAAGATAATTACTAGACACATTGGAAAGAATTTACAAAAAAAAACTGAGCAAACTAGAATGCTATTTGACCCAAAGTTAATGAAATCTTTGACTATGCCGTGCTATTGAGAAAGGCCGCCGTAGGCAGACCTGGCTCTCAAGAGAAGACAGGCTATGTGCACACTGCCCACAAAATGAGGTGGAAACTGAGCTGCACTTCCTAACTTCCTGACAAATGTATGACAATATTGGAGTACATTCTCTCTCTCTGTTCTCTGTTAATCTTACACACATTTGGCTTCAAAGTCATCTCTGTAAACTTATAAGAATTTCATTGAACATGTGATTGAAATGATAAAAGGAGGAGCGAGAGAGAGAGGGTGCACGAGAGGGAGGGAGAGAGAGACAGGGAGAGAGGGAGAGAGAGTCAGTGGGACAGAGAGAGAGGCCCTTTCACGCTTCTTGAAATCAGTCAGAATATTTCAAATTCATGAAAGTTTTCTTGGAAGAGAAGAAAAACTGATATTTTTCCATTTGATAAAAGCAGAAAATGCAATACCCTGCTGAGAGGCGCAGTACTAGTGAATTCTCTTTGGCAATGCTTTAGTAGCATCAACAGACAACTTCAAAAAGCCATGGCAAAACTGATTTGAGTGACACATACCATGGGTGTTTTGTAATACGTTGGACATTATCCTCTCTTGACATTAGGCTAGTTGACTTTGTCACAGTTCTGCTGTGGAGAATATTCAGACAGCTCGTTCAGAAGTCAAGTGGAGGATATTTTCTGTAAATGAAGGATAGTGTGGAAATAAATCATATTTCTTCTGTATAGTGTGTTCCTTCTGAAGTGCTTCTAAGTCTGTGTGTGTGTGTTTGTGTGTGTGTGTGTGTCTGTGTTCGTGCATGCCTATATGCATTTAGTCTAACCATATCCTATGATCTATCCATTTAAAAATATATACAGTTGAAGTCGGAAGTTTACATACACCTTAGCCAAGTACATTTAAACTCAGTTTTTCACAATTCCTGACATTTAATCCTAGTAACATTTCCCTGTCTTAGGTCAGTTAGGATCACCACTTTATTTTAAGAATGTGAAATGTCAGAATAATAGTAGAGAGAATGATTTATTTCAGCTTTTATTTCTTTCATCACATTCCCAGTGGGTCAGAAGTTTACATACACTCAATTAGTATTTGGTAGCATTGCCTTTAAATTGTTTAACTTGGGTAAAACGTTTCGGGTAGCCTTCCACAAGCTTCCCTGGTCAATTCCTCCTGACAGAGCTGGTGTAACTGAGTCAGGTTTGTAAGCCTCCTTGCTCGCACACGCTTTTTCAGTTCTGCCCACAAGTTTTCTATAGGATTGAGGCCAGGGCTTTGTGATGGCCACTCCAATACCTTGACTTTGTTGTCCTTAAGCCATTTTGCCACAACTTTGGAAGTATGCTTGGGGTCATTGTCCATTTGGAAGACCCATTTGCGACCAAGTTTTAACTTACTGACTGATGTCTTGAGATGTTGCTTCAATATATCCACATAATTTTCCTTCCTCATGATGCCATCTATTTTGTGAAGTGCACCAGTCCCACCTGCAGCAAAGCACCCCCACAGCATGATGCTGCCACCCCCATGCTTCACGGTTGGGATGGTGTTCTTCGGCTTATAATCAACCGCCTTTTTCCTCCAAACATAACGATGGTCATTATGGCCAAACAGTTCTATTTTTGTTTCATCAGACCAGAGGACATTTCTCCAAAAAGTACGATCTTTGTCCCCATGTGTAGTTGCAAACCGCAGTCTGGCTTTTTTATGGCAGTTTTGGAGCAGTGGCTTCTTCCTTGCTGAGCGGCCTTTCAGGTTATGTCGATATAGGACTCGTTTTACTGTGGATATAGATACTTTTGTACCTGTTCCCTCCAGCATCTTCACAAGGTCCTTTGCTGTTGTTCTGGGATTGATTTGCACTTTTCGCACCAAAGTATGTGTCACGATCGTCTTGAAGCGAAGTAGACCAAGGCGCAGCGTGTGAAACAAACATGACTTTATTTAATTAAAGTATACCAAAACAAAACACGACTCGTGAAGTCCACGGTAAACAATACCGACACGGAACAAAAACCCACAACACCCAAGGGAAAACATACAGTTTAAATATGGCTCCCAATCAGAGACAACCCACAACAGCTGACACTCGTTGCCTCTGATTGGGAGCCACTCTGGCCAACATAGACATAGAACAACTTAGAATACCCAACATAGAAAATGAACACATAGAATGAACACACCCTGGCTCAACATATAGAGTCCCAGAGCCAGGGTGTGACAGTACCCCCCCCTAAAGGCGCGGACTGCGACCGCGCCTCAACTAAAGCAAAACAGGGGAGGGCTGGGCGGGCATACCTCCTCGGCGGCGGCTCCGGCTCCGGGCTTGCCCACCCCCCGCCAACAAACCCCCCATAGCGCCCCTGGTCCGGTCTGGCCCCGCTGGCTGGAGCTGGACTGGACGTAGCAGGAGCGGTAGGCTTCAGCTCCTTAGTGGAGCAGTAGAGCGGTACCTGAATTGGCACCGATGACCCAGGCACGGGTTGTGCCGGACTGACGACTCGCACCCCTGGCTTGGTGCGAGTGGCAGGAACGGGCCGGGCCTGGCTGGCGACGCGCACCGTAGACTTGGTGCGAGTGGCAGGAACAGGCCGGACCGGGCTGGCGACGCGCAACGTAGACTTGGTGCGTGGAGCAGGGACAGGCCGGACAGGGCTGGCGACGCACACCGCAGGCTTGGTGCGTGGAGCAGGGACAGGCCGGGCAGGGCTGGCGACGCACACCGTAGGCTTGGTGTGTGGAGCAGGAACAGGCCGGGCTGGGCTGGCGACGCACACCGTAGGTTTGGTGCGTGGAGCAGGGACAGGCCGGGCCGGGCTGTCGACGCACACCGTAGGCTTGGTGCGTGGAGCAGGAACAGGCCGGGCAGGGCTGGCGACGCACACCGTAGGCTTGGTGCGTGGAGCAGGGACAGGCCGGACAGGGCTGGCGACGCACACCGTAGGCTTGGTGCGTGGAGCAGGAACAGGCCGGGCTGGGCTGTCGACGCACACAGTAGGCTTGGTGCGTGGAGCAGGAACAGGCCGGGCAGGGCTGGCGACGCACACCGTAGGCTTGGTGCGTGGAGCAGGAACAGGCCGGGCTGGGCTGTCGACGCACACCGTAGGCTTGGTGCGTGGAGCAGGAACAGGCCGGGCAGGGCTGGCGACGCACACCGTAGGCTTGGTGCGTGGAGCAGGAACAGGCCGGGCTGGGCTGTCGACGCACACCGTAGGCTTGGTGCGTGGAGCAGGGACAGGCCGGGCTGGGCTGTCGACGCACACCGTAGTCTTGGTGCGTGGAGCAGGAACAGGCCGGGCAGGGCTGGCGACGCACACCGTAGGCTTGGTGCGTGGAGCAGGAACAGGCCGGGCTGGGCTGTCGACGCACACCGTAGGCTTGGTGCGTGGAGCAGGGACAGGCCGGGCTGGGCTGTCGACGCACACCGTAGTCTTGGTGCGTGGAGCAGGGACAGGCCGGACAGGGCTGGCGACGCACACCGTAGGCTTGGTGCGTGGAGCAGGAACAGGCCGGACCGTACTGGGAACACACACCACTGGCCTTAAACGGGGATCAGGAACGGGCCGGACCGGACTGGCAATACACCTCAGTACCTCTCGCCGTGCCTCTACAACTTCCTTCCCTCCTCTCGCCAATGGCTCCCGTAACCCGGTGGCCTTCTCTCCTCGTCTCCCATTTCGCCCTGTGGCAGCCTCCTGCTGCCCAGTCGCCCATGCCGTGTGCCCCCCCCTAAAAAATTCTTGGGGGTGCCTCTCGTCCGTCCGACGATGGCACTGCTGACGCCGCTGCTCCTCTCTCGCCAGGGCCTTGATCCTACCCCAAGGTCCCTTGCCCCCGAGCATGTCCTCCCAGGACCACACTTTGCCCACCTGGGCCATCGCCAACCTCTCCATCTCTTTACCTGGCGCTTCCTCCCATGTCCAGTCTGCCTGCTCCTGGACACGCTGCTTGGTCCTTTTATGGTGGGTTTTTCTGTCACGATCGTCTGGGTAAGGAGTAGACCAATACGCAGCGTGTTGAGCGAACATGATTGACTTTATTAAATAAAGCACGAAAACCAAAACAATAGACGACTTGTGAAGTCCACAGTAACAATGACCGTAAAGGAACAAAAACCCACAAACCCAAAGTGAAACACAGACAGTTAAATATGGCTCCCAATCAGAGACAACCAGCAAACAGCTGACACTCGTTGCCTCTGATTGGGAGTCACTCCGTCACCCATAGAAATGAACACAACAGAAATACCAACATAGAAATACACCCAATGAATGAACACACCCTGGCTCAACATAATGAGTCCCAGAACCAGGGTGTGACAGTATGTTAATCTCTAGGAGACAGAACGCGTCTCCTTCCTGAGCGGTATGACGGCTGCGTGGTCCCATGGTGTTTATACTTGCGTACTATTGTTTGTACATATGAATGTGGTACCTTCAGGCATTTGGAAATTGCTCCCAAGGATGAACCAGACTTGTGGAGGTCTACAATTTATTTTCTGAGGTCTTGGCTGATTTCTTTATATTTTCCCATGATGTCAAGCAAAGAGGCACTGAGTTTGAAGGTAGGCCTTGAAATACATCCACAGGTACACCTTCAATTGACTCAAATGATGTCAATTAGCCTGTCAGAAGCTTCTAAAGCCATGACATCATTTTCTGGAATTTTCCAAGCTGTTTAACGGCACAGTCAACTTAGTGTATGTAAACTTCTGACCCACTGGAATTGTGATACAGTGAATTATAACCGACTTGATTCAGCACTCCATCACTCTCCTTCTTGGTCAAATAGCCCTTACACAGCCTGGAGGTGTGTTTTGGGTCATTGTCCTGTTGAAAAACAAATGATAGTCCCATTAAGTGCAAACCAGATGGGATGGCGTATCACTGCAGAATGCTGTTGGAGCCATGCTGGTTAAGTGTGCCTTGAATTCTAAATAAATCACTGACAGTGTCACCAGCAAAGCACCCCCACACCATCACACCTCCTCCTCCATGCTTCACGGTGGGAACCACACAAATGCGAAGATCATTGGTTCACCTACTCTGCGTCTCACAAAGACACGGCGGTTGGAACCAAAAATCTCAAATTTGGACTCATCAGACCAAAGGACAGATTTCCACCGGTCTAATGTCCATTGCTCGTGTTTCTTGGATCAAGCAAGTCTCTTCTTCTTATTGGTGTCCTTTAGTAGTGGTTTCTTTGCAGCAATTCGACCATGAAGGCCTGATTCACGCAGTCTCCTCTGAACAGTTGATGTTGAGATGTGTCTGTTACTTGAACTCTGTGAAGCATTTATTTGGTCTGCAATCTGAGGTGCAATTAACTCTAATGAACTTATCCTCTGCAGCAGAGGTAACTCTGGGTCTTCCTTTTCCTGTGGCGGTCCTCATGAGAGCCAGTTTCATCATAGCGCTTGATGGTTTTTGCGACTGCACTTGAAGAAACTTTCAAAGTTCTTGACATTTTCCGGATTGACTGTCCTTCATGTCTTAAAGTAATGTAGGACTGTCATTTTTCTTTGCTTACTTGAGCTGTTCTTGCCATAATATGGACTTGGTCTTTTACCAAATAGGTCTATCTTCTGTATACGACCCCTACCTTGTCACAATACAACTGATTGGCTCAAACCCATTAAGAAGGAAATAAATTCCACAAATTAACTTGTAACAAGGCACACCTGTTAATTGAAATACTTTCCAGGTGACTACCTCATGAAGCTGGTTGAGAGAATGCCAAGAGTGTGCAAAGCTGTCATCAAGGCAGAATGTGGCTACTTTGAGGAATCTCAAATATAAAATATATTGTGATTTGTTTAACATTCTTTTGGTCACTACATGATTCCATATGTGTTATTTCATAGTTTTGATGTCTTCACTATTATTCTACAATATGGAAAATAGTACAAATAAAGAAAAACTCTGGAATGAGTAGGTGTGTCCAAACTTTTGACTGGTACTGTATATTCTTGTATTTCTACAGGGTGGGTCACCATTGAGACCAGGGTCTCATTTTTAATGGAGCCCCCTGTGAACATGAACATACAATAAATAATATAAATGCAATAAATACAACAAGATTAATCAAAACATTTCTCTGTGTAACTAGGTGCTACATAATTCCATTGAGATGGACTTTGTTTTAGTCATTCATCTTACACAGCCTGTTCCTAAAGATAATTAACCCAAGCAGTGAATTTAAAGTGAAAAGAAATGACAGCCCACTGGGTTTGGATGGATGGATGGATGGAGGAATGGAGGAATAGAGGGAGGGAGGGAGGGAGGGAGGAATGGATGGATGGATGGATGGATGGAGGGAGGGAGGGAGGGAGGGAGGGATGGATGGATGGATGGATGGATGGATGGATGGATGATGGATGGATGGATGGATGGATGGATGGATGGATGGATGGATGGATGGATGGATGGATGGATGGATGGATGGATGGATGGATGGATGGATGGATGGATGGATGGATGGATGGAGGGATACAAAGCCACAGGGTCCCGGCATCGACTCCTTATAACCACATTACAGTGGAAAGAACAAGCGGCAATGAGCGGCACTGTCATTAACCTCTGTAGCTGTAATAAATCAATGCCTGTAGACACACACACACACACTTTGGAAATGCAAATTACCACAATCCAGCCCAATCTCCATCTAAAGGCCTTCACCCGGTCGTCACGATGATAAATCACACCAGGGGGTGGTAGTTGCTGTGAGGGAGGAGGGGGTAGTTGCTTTGAGACACACACACACCAACCACAAACACTTTGAATGGTGGTGTTTAATAGTAAATGGTCTCAGCTAAAGGAATTTGACTGGTATACCAAATGGTTAGTATATTTACATAACATCTAATATCTTATCCATGCTTGATCACTGTCTCAAGGAGCATGGCATTCAGAGAAAAAATTAGCTTCTGGTAAATTGTCACAAGGTTTTTTCTGTTGTATTTTCGGATTCACTAAGTGAGGATGAATCCAGAATTAGGATGATACAGGTTATGCAATGCCAGATCATTATTCTGCACAGCGCAGTAAGGTTGCTTTTTGTCTGTAGATTACCAGCTATTTAAAGTAGAAACAATATGGTTGCCAGGCTAAAGCTGCACCAGGACTCTATCGTCACCATTTTAAAATGTGTGTGTACATGCGTGGGTGTGTGTTCCGCTCTTCCACTTCAACCCAGTCTGTGAGGGATGGACAGATGCCGTGTTCCCGCGGTCAGTCGTAGAGGAGAGGACATATTGTACGTCACACAGAAAGGTAACAGATTTAACAGGCCAGCTAGGCCATCTGTTACTCCAGCTCTGCACTGCGTACTCAGACAATAGGGGGGTCAGGACTGCTAGGCCTCCACCAGGCCCAGACCCAGGCCTGCTATTGTCCTCCTGGCCTCTGGGTAAACACTGACCCTTATCACCACCACCACCACCACAAAACCACCTGCTTGCCGCTAGCATAATGCCTGGCTAAACAGAGAAGAGTTTAAAACCACAGAACACATGGTTCCTGCTGCAACTAGCTCTCACAGTCTCACTCCAGAATTAGACGTTCATCCATGTTTCTCAAACGTCAAATTTAGAAGTTGTTGCAAACGTCAAATTTCAAAGTGTTTAAGGTTAAGGTTAGGCATTAACTCCACAGGTTTCGGATAGGATTAAAATAAAAATCTCAAAAAGAACTTTCTATCGCTGGATTCAAACTTGCAACCTTTGGAATCAGAGGCAGATGTGAAACCAACTTGAAGGTAACAGCGCTCACTGTTGCCCCTAGTGGCCGGTTACCACGTCATCTCCCGACATCCTCAGATATGGATGGACGTTGAACACTGACTTGTATCACGGGTGACCTGGCTGTCCTGGTCAAGCATGTAAAGGGGAAAAAATATATCCCAAAAGTGAAAATATTTTCCTCTCCTTTCTTTTGCCAACTTTAAGTGTTGTTATCTTTCATAGACTCCTTCCAACACACACTTTGTATAATATAATATAATATAATATGCCATTTAGCAGACGTTTTTATCCAAAGCAACTTACAGTCATGCGTGCATACATTTTTTTTGTGTATGGGTGGTCCCAGGGTAGACACACACACACATGGATAAGGTCCATCAGAGCTTGGGGAGAGGGTTGATTTTCCATTATGGAATTTTTAAATAAAGATAAACTGTCATGCAAATCAAAGCAGTATTTAAGGCCCTCTCAATGCTTAGTCAGGACCTCTGTCTTCATCCTCTACCCCCTCCCCATCCCCAAGTAATCATCCTCCCAAACATCTCCACAGAAACCCCACCCACTCCAGTCCTTCCATCTCTTCCCACATCTCTTCTTCAGAGGAGAGATAGAGAAAAAAAAGGAAGGTCAAATACCTGTCAGAGGAGGGTAAAGAGGGATAGAGTTTTGAGCATGTGTGATAGGTTCCTGCTTCAATGATCAAGAAGTGCATCAGTGTCTGCATTTATATTGCATGCGTGTTCACTGTTATCATGTGTATTCATTCCTGGTTGTGTGATGTAGTGGGTGTATATTAATATAATAAGTGTGTGCATTCATTCACATTTAAGTCATTTAGCAGACACTTTCACCAGAGTGGCTTACAGGAGCAATTATGGTTAAGTGCTTTGCTCAAGGGGCACATCAACAGTTTTTTCACCTAGTCGTCTCAGGGATTCGAACCAGCGACCTATCAGTTACTGGCCCAACACTCTTAACCGCTAGGCTACCTGCTGCCCTTCTTACAGTGGGGAAAAAAAGTATTTAGTCAGCAACCAATTGTGCAAGTTCTCCCACTTAAAAAGATGAGAGAGGCCTGTAATTTTCATCATAGGTACACGTCAACTATGAAAGACAAAATGAGAAAAGAAAATCCAGAAAATCACATTGTAGGATTTTTAATGAATTTATTTGCAAATTATGGTGGAAAATAAGTATTTGGTCACCTACAAACAAGCAAGATTTCTGGCTCTCACAGACCTGTAACTTCTTCTTTAAGAGGCTCCTCTGTCCTCCACTCGTTACCTGTATTAATGGCACCTGTTTGAACTTGTTATCAATATAAAAGACACCTGTCCACAACCTCAAACAGTCACACTCCAAACTCCACTATGGCCAAGACCAAAGAGCTGTCAAAGGACACCAGAAACAAAATTGTAGACCTGCACCAGGCTGGGAAGACTGAATCTGCAATAGGTAAACAGCTTGGTTTGAAGAAATCAACTTTGGGAGCAATTATTAGGAAATGGAAGACATACAAGACCACTGATAATCTCCCTCGATCTGGGGCTCCACGCAAGATCTCACCCCGTGGGGTCAAAACGATCACAAGAACGGTGAGCAAAAATCCCAGAACCACACGGGGGGACCTAGTGAATGACCTGCAGAGAGCTGGGACCAAAGTAACAAAGCCTACCATCAGTAACACACTACGCCGCCAGGGACTCAAATCCTGCAGTGCCAGACGTGTCCCCCTGCTTAAGCCAGTACATGTCCAGGCCCGTCTGAAGTTTGCTAGAGTGCATTTGGATGATCCAGAAGAGGATTGGGAGAATGTCATATGGTCAGATGAAACCAAAATATAACTTTTTGGTAAAAACTCAACTCGTCGTGTTTGGAGGACAAAGAATGCTGAGTTGCATCCAAAGAACACCATACCTACTGTGAAGCATGGGGGTGGAAACAACATGCTTTGGGGCTGTTTTTCTGCAAAGGGACCAGGACGGCTGATCCGTGTAAAGGACAGAATGAATGGGGCCATGTATCGTGAGATTTTGAGTGAAAACCTCCTTCCATCAGCAAGGGCATTGAAGATGAAACGTGGCTGGGTCTTTCAGCATGACAATGATCCCAAACACACCGCCCGGGCAACGAAGGAGTGGCTTCGTCAGAAGCATTTCAAGGTCCTGGAGTGGCCTAGCCAGTCTCCAGATCTCAACCCCATAGAAAATCTTTGGAGGGAGTTGAAAGTCCGTGTTGCCCAGCGACAGCCCCAAAACATCACTGCTCTAGAGGAGATCTGCATGGAGGAATGGGCCAAAATACCAGCAACAGTGTGTGAAAACCTTGTGAAGACTTACAGAAAACGTTTGACCTGTGTCATTGCCAACAAAGGGTATATAACAAAGTATTGAGAAACTTTTGTTATTGACCAAATACTTATTTTCCACCATAATTTGCAAATAAATTCATTAAAAATCCTACAATGTGATTTTCTGGATTTTTGTTCCTCATTTTGTCTGTCATAGTTGACGTGTACCTATGATGAAAATTATAGGCCTCTCTCATCTTTTTAAGTGGGAGAACTTGCACAATTGGTGGCTGACTAAATACTTTTTTTCCCCACTGTATATGTGTATGCGTGTGTATGTGTGTATGCATGCGTGTAACGTGTGTGTGTGTATGGTTACCAGTACGTGTGCATGTGTGTGTCTTTTTGTAAATCTGCATGCTCTGACCCCTCTAAACCTCCTTATTGGACGGTAGCACAGACCAATCAGAGTTTGTGTGTCAGATTACCACTGTTAATCTGTGTGTAATCTCTGAGTTGCCCCACTGTGGTTAGATACAAGCGTTTGGAAAACACACACACACACTCCGTTGTCCACTGTGGCTAGATATCACAGATTGGTAGGCCTTGTCTACATTAACCTCAAATCCAAATAGTGAAGCAGATAATCTCATTCAATTGCCTACTGTCCCTGGGTGCAGATGGAGAAGGTCCCCAAGCCTCTGTGGCCTCTCAAAGGCCTATTAGCTAGTAGGACAGATGGAGAAGGTCCCCAAGCCTCTGTGGCCTCTCAAAGGCCTATTAGATAGTAGGACAGATGGAGAAGGTCCCCAAGCCTCTGTGGCTTCTCAAAGGCCTATTAGCTAGTAGGACAGATGGAGAAGGTCTCCAAGCCTCTGTGGCCTCTCAAAGGCCTATTAGCTAGTAGGACAGATGGAGAAGGTCTCCAAGCCTCTGTGGCCTCTCAAAGGCCTATTAGATAGTAGGACAGATGGAGAAGGTCTCCAAGCCTCTGTGGCCTCTCAAAGGCCTATTAGATAGTAGGACAGATGGCCTGCTTATGAAACTGAAACAAATACTGACTGGTAAATGTTCATTGTTTTCACTTAATGTGGACAAAAGAAATAGACTATCAAGTTAACATATACTGTATATTTTGTATTAACTTTTATTTAACCAGGGGAGCCCCCCTTTTTCAATGGTGCCCTGAGACCATAAAGTAAAAGATTACATTATAACATCACTAACATCACGAACATCATAAACATGTTATTAAATAAATCAACCAATCAAAACAAATGCACACCTCTGGGTTTTAAAATGCTCTAGTGACCTCAAAAAACAAAGAAAAACATCTATATAATAGATTTATATTATGCAGGCCTATTGTTTTCTCTTGGAAAAAAAAGTGTCTTGCTGATAATGACGTAACACAGAGCCTCCTCCAGGGATGGCAGATGCTCAGCTGTAGGGGTGTGATTGTGGTGTTTGGGGGACAAGGGTTGAGGTGCATGGGGGGGGGGGTGACAATGAAATGGACAGTGACGCTTTGGAGGTCAGGGTTTAACCCCTCTCTAGCTCTATCTCTTCAACACTGACAGGGACCATAGTGGGTCCTTCCAATTCAGAACTGGAGGTTTCCAATCAGAAAGATTGGTGTAGGGTCCAACCAACATCGTGCTGGCTCCTGGTGGGCCAACTGGGAGCCTTTCAGAAAACACATTTCAATTACCCTAAGAGCCTCTCTCTCTCTCTCTCTCTCTCTCTCTCTCTCTCTCTCTCTCTCTCTCTCTCTCTCTCTCTCTCTCTCTCTCTCTCTCTCTCTCTCTCTCTCTCTCTCTCTCTCTCTCTCTCTCTCTCTCTCTCTCTCTCCATTCTCCACTTCTCTCTCTGTCCACCTCTCCTTATTCTTTAATGGACTATGCATGTACCTACTCGCACAAATTACTTTATGGCAAGATCCTTTCCTTTTAGTGGTTTCATACCTTACTCTCGCTGTGTGTGCTGAGTAAATGTGTTCATGAAAAATGCTGTCTGTTTCCCTCAACACATCTCTTTGACTCCATGTCTCTGTTGTTTTTGGGCATGTCAACAACAACAAAATATTATAGAACACTCAGAATCAACGTATTCTGGAACACTCAGCGGAGGAACACTGCAGATCTGTGATTTTGAATTTTTAACAAGAGCTCTTTTAACCTAAATAAAAATGCAAGAAGTTGAAATAAGGAGAAGACAAAAGGTCATTCCTGCTCGCTCTGCAAAGGTTTTACTTATACAGAGAATGGAAGGGAGAAGGAAAAAACGACACAGGAAATATACTGCAGCTGATGACCCTGAGAGCAGACACATCAGAAGAGAAGAAAAGATAGAGAGAGAGAGAGAGAGAGAGAGAGAAGAGAGAGAGAGAGAGAGAGAGAGAGAGAGAGAGAGAGAGAGAGAGAGAGAGAGAGAGAGAGAGATAATACATGACAAATACAAATCTTAGAATCAACTATTAACTATTAAAGACTACCAGAACCCACTGGATTCTCCAATTACATTGAATGAACTACAGGACAAAATACAAACCCTCCAACCCAAAAAGGCCTGTGGTGTTGATGGTATCCTCAATGAAATTATAAAATATACAGATCACAAATTCCAATTATCTATACTTAAACTCTTTAACATCATCCTTAGCTCTGGCATCTTCCCCAATATTTGGAACCAAGGACTGATCACCCCAATCCACAAAAGTGGAGACAAATTTGACCACAATAACTACCGTGGGATATGCATCAACAGCAACCTTGGAAAAATCCTCTGCATTATCATTAACAGCAGACTCGTACATTTCCTCAGTGAAAACAATGTACTGAGCAAATGTCAAATTGGCTTTTTACAAAATTACCCTACGACAGACCAAGTATTCACCCTGCACACCCTAATTGACACACAAACAAACCAAAACAATGGCAAAGTCTTCTCATGCTTTGTTGATTTCAAAATAGCTTTTGTCTCAATTTGACATTAGGGTCTGCTAGACAAATTGATGGAAAGTGTTGTTGGAGGAAAAACATACAACATTATAAAATCCATGTACACAAACAACAAGTGTGCGGTAAAAATTGGCAAAAAACACACACATTTCTTTCCACATGGCCATGGGGTGAGACAGGGATGCAGCTTAAGCCCCATCCTCTTCAACATATATATCAACGAATTGGCGAGGGCACTAGAACAGTCTGCAACACCCGGCCTCACCCTACTAGAATCTGAAGTCAAATGTCTACTGTTTGCTGATGATCTGGTGCTTCTGTCCCCAACCAAGGAGGGACTACAGCAGCACCTAGATCTTCTGCACAGATTCTGTCAGACCTGGGCCCTGACAGTAAATCTCAGTAAGACAAAAATAACATTATTCCAAAAAAGGTCCAGTTGCCAGGACCACGAATACAAATTCCATCTAGACACCGTTGCCCTAGAGTACACAAAAAACTATACATACCTCGGCCTAAACATCAGCGCCAAAGGTAACATCCACAAAGCTGTGAACAATCTGAGAGACAATACAAGAAGGGCCTTCTATGCCATCAAAAGGAACATAAAATTTGACATACCAATTAGGATCTGGCTAAAAAAATACTTGAATCAGTTATAGAACCCATTGCCCTTTATGGTTGTGAGCTCACCAACCAAGAATTCACAACATTTACATTTTAGTCATTTAGCAGACGCTCTTATCCAGAGCGACTTACAGGAGCAATTAGGGTTAAGTGCCTTGCTCAAGGGCACATCGACAGATTTTTCACCTAGTCAGCTCGGGGATTAGAACCAGCGACCTTTCGGTTACTGGCACAACGCTCTTAACCACTAAGTTACCTGCCGCCACAAAATGTGACAAACACCAAATTGCGACTCTGCATGCAGAATTCAGAAAAAATATCCTCTGCGTACAACGTAAATCACCAAATAATGCATGCAGAGCAGAATTAGGCCGATACCCGCTAATTTTCAAAATCCAGAAAACAGTCATTAAATTCTACAACTACCTAAAAGGAAGCGATTCCCAAACCTTCCATAACAAATACATCACCTACAGAGAGATGAACCTGGAGAAGAGTCCCCTAAGCAACCTGGTCCTGGGGCTCTGTTCACAAACACAAACAGACCCCACAGCTTCATTAAATAGCACCCGCAAACACCAGTCTCAACGTCAATAGTGAAGAGGCGACTCCGGGATGCTCACCTTCTAGGCATGGTTGCAAAGAAAAAGCCATATCTCAGACTGGCCAATAAAAATAAAAGATTAAGATGGGCAGTCTGAGATATGGCTTTTTCTTTGCAACTCTGCCTAGAAGGTAAGCATCCCGGAGTCGCCTCTTCACTGTTGATGTTGAGACTGTTGTTTTGCGGGTACTATTTAATGAAGCTGCCAGTTGAGGACCTGTGAGGTGTCTGTTTCTCAAACTAGACACTCTAATGTATTTGTCCTCTTGCTCAGTTGTGCACCAGGGCCTCACACTCCTCTTTCTATTCTGGTTAGAGACAGTTTGCGCTGTTCTGTGAAGGGAATAGTACACAGTATTTTGAGCCTGTAATCGAACCCACAGTTGCTGATGCTCCAGATACTCAACTACTCTCAAGAAGGCCAGTTTCATTACTTCTTTAATCAGCACAACAGTTTTCAGCTGTGCTAATATAATTGCAAAAGGGTTTTCTAATGATCAATTAGCCTTTTAAAATGATAAACTTGGATTAGCAAACAGAGCGTGTCATTGGAACACAGGACTGATGGTTGCTGATAATGGGCCTCTGTACGCCTATGTAGATATTCCATTAAATATCAGCTGTTTCCAGCTACAATAGCCATTTACAACATTAACAATGTCTACACTGTATTTCTGATCAATTTTATGTTATTTTAATGGTCAAGAAAATTGCTTTTCTTTCAAAAACAAGGACATTTCTAAGTGACCCCAAACCTTTGAACGGTAGTGTACATATACATACACACATACAGTGGGGAGAACAAGTATTTGATACACTGCTGATTTTGCAGGTTTTCCTACTTACAAAGCATGTAGAGGTCTGTAATTTTTATCATAAGTATACTTCAACTGTGAGAGACGGAATCTAAAACCAAAATCCAGAAAATCACATTGTATGATTTTTAAGTAACTAATTTGCATTTTATTGCATGACATAAATATTTGATCACCTACCAACCAGTAAGAATTCCGGCTCTCACAGACCTGTTAGTTTTTCTTTAAGAAGCCCTCCTGTTCTCCACTCATTACCTGTATTAACTGCACCTGTTTGAACTCGTTACCTGTATAAAAAACACCTGTCCATACACTCAATCAAACAGACTCCAACCTCTCCACAATGGCCAAGACCAGAGAGCTGTGTAAGGACATCAGGGATAAAATTGTAGACCTGCACAAGGCTGGGATGGGCTACAGGACAATAGGCAAGCAGCTTGGTGAGAAGGCAACAACTGTTGGCGCAATTGTTAGAAAATGGAAGAAGTTCAAGATGACGGTCAATCACCCTCGGTCTGGGGCTCCATGCAAGATCTCACCTCGTGGGGCATCAATGATCATGAGGAAGGTGAGGGATCAGCCCAGAACTACACGGCAGGACCTGGTCAATGACCTGAAGAGAGCTGGGACCACAGTCTCAAAGAAAACCATTAGTAACACACTACTCCGTCATGGATTAAAATCCTGCAGCGCACGCAATGTCCCCCTGCTCAAGCCAGCCCATGTCCAGGCCCGTCTGAAGTTTGTCAACGACCATCTGGATGATCCAGAGGAGGAATGGGAGAAGGTCATGTGGTCTGATGAGACAAAAATAGAGCTTTTTGGTCTAAACTCCACTCGCCGTGTTTGGAGGAAGAAGAAGAATGAGTACAACCCCAAGAACACCATCCCAACCGTGAAGCATGGAGGTGGAAACATCATTATTTGGGGATGCTTTTCTGCAAAGGGGACAGGACGACTGCACCGTATTGAGGGGAGGATGGATGGGGCCATGTATCGCGAGATCTTGGCCAACAACCTCCTTCCCTCAGTAAGAGCATTGAAGATGGGTCGTGGCTGGGTCTTCCAGCATGACAACGACCCGAAACACACAGCCAGGGCAACTAAGGAGTGGCTCCGTAAGAAGCATCTCAAGGTCCTGGAGTGGCCTAGCCAGTCTCCAGACCTGAACCCAATAGAAAATCTTTGGAGGGAGCTGAAAGTCCGTATTGCCCAGCGACAGCCCCGAAACCTGAAGGATCTGTATGGAGGAGTGGGCCAAAATCCCTGCTGCAGTGTGTGCAAACCTGGTCAAGACCTACAGGAAACGTATGATCTCTGTAATTGCAAACAAAGGTTTCTGTACCAAATATTAAGTTCTGCTTTTCTGATGTATCAAATACTTATGTCATGCAATAAAATGCTAATTTATTATTTAAAAATCATATAATGTGATTTTCTGGATTTTTTTTTAGATTCTGTTTCTCACAGTTGACGAGTTGCTATGATAAAAATTACAGACCTCTACATGCTTTGTAAGTAGGAAAACCTGCAAAATCGGCAGTGTATCAAATACTTGTTCTCCCCACTGTACATACATATACACACACATAGTGTATGTGTGTATATACAGTGGGGAAAAAAAGTATTTAGTCAGCCATCAATTGTGCAAGTTCTCCCACTTAAAAAGATGAGAGAGGCCTGTAATTTTCATCATAGGTACATGTCAACTATGACAGACAAATTGAGGAAATAAAATCCAGAAAATCACATTGTAGGATTTTTTATGAATTTATTTGCAAATGATGGTGAAAAATAAGTATTTCGTCACCTACAAACAAGCAAGATTTCTGGCTCTCACAGACCTGTAACTTCTTCTTTAAGAGGCTCCTCTGTCCTCCACTCGTTACCTGTATTAATGGCACCTGTTTGAACTTGTTATCAGTATAAAAGACACCTGTCCACAACCTCAAACAGTCACACTCCAAACTCCACTATGGCCAAGACCAAAGAGCTGTCAAAGGACACCAGAAACAAAATTGTAGACCTGCACCAGGCTGGGAAGACTGAATCTGAAATAGGTAAGCATCTTGGTTTGAAGAAATCAACTGTGGGAGCAATTATTAGGAAATGGAAGACATACAAGACCACTGATAATCTCACTCGATCTGGGGCTCCACGCAAGATCTCACCCCGTGGGGTCAAAATGATCACAAGAACGGTGAGCAAAAATCCCAGAACCACACGGGGGGACCTAGTGAATGACCTGCAGAGAGCTGGGACCAAAGTAACAAAGCCTACCATCAGTAACACACTACGCCGCCAGGGACTCAAATCCTGCAGTGCCAGACGTGTCCCCCTGCTTAAGCCAGTACATGTCCAGGCCCGTCTGAAGTTTGCTAGAGTGCATTTGGATGATCCAGAAGAGGATTGGGAGAATGTCATATGGTCAGATGAAACCAAAATATAACTTTTTGGTAAAAACTCAACTCGTCGTGTTTGGAGGACAAAGAATGCTGAGTTGCATCCAAAGAACACCATACCTACTGTGAAGCATGGGGGTGGAAACATCATGCTTTGGGGCTGTTTTTCGGCAAAGGGACCAGGACGACTGATCCGTGTAAAGGAAAGAATGAATGGGGCCATGTATCGTGAGATTTTGAGTGAAAACCTCCTTCCATCAGCAAGGGCATTGAAGATGAAACGTGGCTGGGTCTTTCAGCATGACAATGATCCCAAACACACCGCCCGGGCAACGAAGGAGTGGCTTCGTAAGAAGCATTTCAAGGTCCTGGAGTGGCCTAGCCAGTCTCCAGATCTCAACCCCATAGAAAATATTTGGAGGGAGTTGAAAGTCCGTGTTGCCCCAAAACATCACTGCTCTAGAGGAGATCTGCATGGAGGAATGGGCCAAAATTCCAGCAACAGTGTGTAAAAACCTTGTGAAGACTTACAGAAAACGTTTGACCTGTGTCAATGCCAACAAAGGGTATATAACAAAGTATTGAGAAACTTTTGTTATTGACCAAATACTTATTTTCCACCATAATTTGCAAATAAATTCATTAAAAATCCTACAATGTGATTTTTTTTTCTCATTTTGTCTGTCATAGTTGACGTGTAGCTATGATGAAAATTACAGGCCTCTCTCATATTTTTAAGTGGGAGAACGTGCACAATTGGTGGCTGACTAAATACTTTTTTTCCCCACTGTATGTATGTATGTACAGTGAGGGAAAAAAGTATTTGATCCCCTGCTGATTTTGTACGTTTGCCCACTGACAAAGACATGATCAGTCTATAATTTTAATGGTAGGTTTATTTGTACAGTGAGAGACAGAATGACAACAAAAAAATCCAGAAAAACGTATGTCAAAAATGTTATAAATTGATTTGCATTTTAATGAGGGAAATAAGTATTTGACCCCTCTGCAAAACATGACTTAGTACTTGGTGGCAAAACCTTTCACACAGAGGTTAGACGTTTCTTGTAGTTGGCCACCAGGTTTGCACACATCTCATGAGGGATTTTGTTCCACTCCTCTTTGCAGATCTTCTCCAAGTCATTAAGGTTTCCCAGTGGGAAACGAACCCACAACCCTGGCGTTGCAAGCGCCATGCTCTACCAACTGAGCTACATGGGACTCCATTTAAATACAGTAAATTAATTAGCAGACATGTTGGACCATTCTGCAGCCCCAGGGCTCACACTATTTGACACAGAGGTAAAATATCTGCTGTATGCTGATGATTTGGTTCTTCTATCACCAACCAAAGAAGGTCTTCAACAGAACCTTAATATTATAGATCAATATTGCCATAATTGGGCCCTGCTGTCAGAAAAACAAAAATAAATTCACTTTGAACAACACCATAATTGAACACACTAAAAATTACTCATACCTTGGTCTGACCATATCTGCTTTGGGAAACTTTAATATGGCAGTGAATGCACTCAAAGAAAAAGCCTGCAGAGCATTGTATGCAATAAAAATGAAATTATTCAAAATCAATTAGAATTTGGACCAAAATATTTGACAGCGTAATCCTACCAATAGCTCTTTACGAAAGTGTGGTTTGGGGGCCACTCAATAAACTGGACTTTAAAATGTGAGACAAGCATCCAATTGAAGCCCTACATGCAGAATACTGTCAGAAAATTCTACAAGTTAAAAGAAATACACCAACTAATGCATGTATGGCAGAATTGGGATGCTTTCCAGTGGTAATGAAAATACAGAAAATATAATTACAATTTTGCCCACATCTAAACTCAAGTCCAAATTCAAGACTACAATCTAAAGCACTTCAAACCCAAGAGCTGAGCCCAGAAACGAGCCCTCTCAGTCAGCTGGTGTTGGACCTAACCAACCAGCACTGCTTCAAAAGAAACATTTCAAATAAACAAAATCATGAACCAATCAAATGACTCATATTTACAACATTGGAAAAAAGAAAAAGAAAATCCCACAGCAGACTAAATTGCTATCTGGCCCTAAACAGAGAATATTAATTGGCTGATTTTCTCTACTCTGTCAGAGATACGAAGCAGAGACAGATCCTTACCAAGTACAGGCTGAGTGACCATCAATTGGCAATAGAAACCGACAAACATAAAATGACATGGCTACCCAAAGAGTAGCGTGTATGTGGTCACTGCACAACAGGGAGGTAGAAACAGAGATGCACTTTCTCCTTTACTGTGATAAATATTCCTCACCAAGAGATTCATTATTCACAAAAATTACTACAATTATTCCAAATTTTAGCTTATTAAACCCAGAAGAAAAACAAAAAATACTCATGGGCGAAGGAGCAATGGCTCCTCTTGCAGTCAAATATGTATTTGCATGCCATAGCCTGAGGGACACTGAATAATAACATCTGCATAGTAAACAGTAACTTACTTATTATTAGTATTATTGTTATTTCTATTATTGTTATTACTATTATTATCATTGTTATTATTATTATTATTATTGTTGTTGTTGTGATTATTAGAGAGAGAGAGAGAGAGAGAGAGAGAGAGAGAGAGAGAGAGAGAGAGAGAGAGAGAGAGAGAGAGAGAGAGATGAGTGAAAGGGCTGTATGAGACCGGAAATTTGAAAGATACTGAAGGAGAGACAGTTGAGCTGCAAAGGGACTCCTCATCTCCTATTAGATCCTATTACTGGAGGTCAGGGGAGATTTCGTGCTGCTCTCCCCAGGTAAAGAGCTCATTTGAGGAGGATGAGCTGCTAGGATTACCCCTGGACGCTGGAGCAGGGCCGGACCTACTCTCCTCTCTCCGCCCTGCAGCCTAGGTTTGCATAAATTCCGGACAACCCTACTCCCAACACACTCACTGACAACCCTACTCCTAACAAACCCCCTGACAACCCTACTCCCAACACACTCACTGACAACCCTACTCCCAACACACTCACTGACAACCCTACTCCCAACACACTCTCTGACAACCCTACTCCCAACACACTCACTGACAACCCTACTCCCAACACACTCTCTGACAACCCTACTCCCAACACACTCACTGACAACCCTACTCCTAACAAACTCACGGACAACCCTACTCCCAACACACTCATTGACAACCCTACTCCCAACACACTCAATGACAACCCTACTCCCAATACACTCACTGACAACCCTACTCCAAACACACTCACTGACAACCCTACTCCAAACACACTCACTGACCACCCTACTCCCAACACACTAACTGACAACCCTACTCTCAACACACTCACTGACAACCCTACTCCCAACACACTCACTGAAAACCCTACTCCCAACACACTCACTGACAACCCTACTCCCAACACACACACTGACAACCCTACTCCCAACACACCCACTGTCAACCCTACTCCAAACACACTCACTGACAACCCTACTCCCAACACACTCACTGACAACCCTACTCCCAACACACCCACTGACAAACCTACTCCCAACACACCCACTGACAACCCTACTCCCAACACACCCACTGTCAACCCTACTCCCAACACACTCACTGACAACCCTACTCCCAACACACTCACTGACAACCCTACTCCTAACAAACTCACGGACAACCCTACTCCCAACACACCACTGACAACCCTACCCCCAACACACTCACTGACAGAGCATTTGAGGGGGATGAGCTGCTAGGATTACCCCTTGCGCTGGAGCAGGGCCCGGACCTACTCTCCTCTCTCCACCCTGCAGCCTAGGGTTGCAAAAATTCCAGGAACTTTTGCAACCCTACTCCCAACACACCTACTGACAACCCTACTCCTAACAAATTCACTGACAACAATACTCCCAACACACTCACTGACAACCCTACTCCCAACACACTCACTGACAACCCTACTAATAACAAACTCACTGACAAGCCTACTCCCAACACACTCACTGACAACCCTACTCCCAACACACCCACTGACAACCCTACTCCCAACACACTCACTGACAACTCTACTCCCAACACACTCACTGACAACCTTACTCCCAACACACTCACTGACAACCCTACTCCCAACACACTCACTGACAACCCTACTCCAAACACACTCACGGACAACCCTACTCCCAACACACTCACTGACAACCCTACTCCCAACACACTCACTGACAAACCTACTCCCAACACACCAACTGACAAACCTACTCCCAACACACCCACTGACAACCCTACTCCCAACACACTCACTGACAACCCTACTCCAAACACACTCACTGACAACCCTACTCCCAACACACTCACTGACAACCCTACTCCCAACACACTAACTGACAACCCTACTCCCAACACACTCACTGACAACCCTTCTCCCAATACACTCACTGACAACCCTACTCCCAACTCAACCACTGACAACCCTACTCCCAACACACCCACTGACAACCCTACTCCCAACACCTACACTGACAACCCTACTCCTAACAAACCCCCTGACAACCCTACTCCCAACACACTCACTGACAACCCTACTCCCAACACACTCTCTGACAACCCTACTCCCAACACACTCACTGACAACCCTACTCCCAACACACTCTCTGACAACCCTACTCCCAACACACTCACTGACAACCCTACTCCTAACAAACGCCCTGACAACCCTACTCCCAACACACTCACTGACAACCCTACTCCCAACACACTCTCTGACAACCCTACTCCCAACACACTCACTGACAACCCTACTCCCAACACACTCTCTGACAACCCTACTCCCAACACACACACTGACAACCCTACTCCTAACAAACTCACG